>NC_086454.1:2249376-2504376 GCF_028390025.1 Pseudophryne corroboree
GCAGGCAGCCCATTCCCAGGAACAGAAGCCTTCCACCGCTTCTGCCAAGTCCTCAGCATGACGCTGGGGCCGTACAGGACCCCTGGATCCTACAAGTAGTATCCCAGGGGTACAGATTGGAAATTCGAGACGTCTCCCCCTCGCAGGTTCCTGAAGTCTGCTTTACCAACGTCTCCCTCCGACAGGGAGGCAGTATTGGAAACAATTCACAAGCTGTATTCCCAGCAGGTGATAATCAAAGTACTCCTCCTACAACAAGGAAAGGGGTATTATTCCACATTATATTGTGGTACTGAAGCCAGACGGCTCGGTGAGACCTATTCTAAATCTGAAATATTTGAACACTTACATACAAAGGTTCAAATCAAGATGGAGTCACTCAGAGCAGTGATAGCGAACCAGGAAGAAGGGGACTATATGGTGTCCCGGGACATCAGGGATGCTTCCTCCATGTCCAAATTTGCCCTTCTCACCAAGGGTACCTCAGGTTCGTGGTACAGAACTGTCACTATCAGTTTCAGACGATGCCGGTTGGATTGTCCACGGCACCCCGGGTCTTTACCAAGGTAATGGCCGAAATGATGATTCTTCTTCAAAGAAAATGGACGATATCCTGATAAGGGCAAGGTCCAGAGAACAGTTGGAGGTCGGAGTAGCACTATCTCAAGTAGTTCTACGACAGCATGGGTGGATTCTAAATATTCCAAAACCGCAGCTGTTTCCGACGACAATTTGCTGTTCCTAGGGTTGATTCTGGACACAGTCCAGAAAAGGGTGTTTCTCCCGGAGAAGAAAGCAAGGGAGTTATCCGAGCTAGTCAGGAACCTCCTAAAACCAGGAAAAGTGTCAGTGCATCATTGCACAAGGGTCCTGGGAAAAATGGTGGCTTCTTACGAAGCGATTCCATTCGGCAGATTTCACGCAAGAACTTTTCAGTGGGATCTGCTGGAAAAATGGTCCGGATCGCATCTTCAGATGCATCAGCGGATAACCCTGTCTCCAAGGACAAGGGTGTTTCTTCTGCGGTGGCTGCAGAGTGCTCATCTACTAAAGGGCCGCAGATTCGGCATTCAGGACTGGGTCCTGGTGACCACGGATGCCAGCCGGAGAGGCTGGGGAGCAGTCACACAGGGAAAAAATTTCCAGGGAGTGTGATCAAGTCTGGAGACTTCTCTCCACATAAAACAATGCTCTAAGCTTAGCAAGACCTCTGCTTCAAGGTCAGCCGGTATTGATCCAGTGGGACAACATCACGGCAGTCGCCCACGTAAACAGACAGGGCGGCACAAGAAGCAGGAGGGAAATGGCAGAAACTGCAAAGATTCTTCGCTGGGCGGAAAATCATGGGATAGCACTGTCAGCAGTGTTCATTCCGGGAGTGGACAACTGGGAAGCAGACTTCCTCAGCAGGCACGACCTCCACCCGGGAGAGTGGGGACTTCATCGGGAAGTCTTCCACATGATTGTGAACCATTGGGAAAGACCAAAGGTGGACATGATGGCATCCCGCCTGAACAAAAAACTGGACAGGTATTGCGCCAGGTCAAGAGACCCTCAGGCAATAGCTGTGGACGTTCTGGTAACACAGTGGGTGTACCAGTCGGTGTATGTGTTCCCTCCTCTGCTTCTCATACCCAAGGTACTGAGAATTATAAGACGTAGAGGAGTAAGAACTATACTCGTGGCTCCGGATTGGCCAAGAAGGACTTGGTACCCGGAACTTCAAGAAATGCTCACAGAGGACTCATGGCCTCTGCCGCTAAGAAGGGACTTGCTTCAGCAAGTACCATGTCTGTTCCAAGACTTACCGCGGCTGCGTTTGACGGCATGGCGGTGGAACGCCGGATCCTAAGGGAAAAAGGCATTCCGGAAGAGTTCATTCCTACCCTGGTCAAAGCCAGGAAGGAGGTGACCGCACAACATTATCGCCACATGTGGCGAAAATATGTTGCGTGGTGTGAGGCCAGGAAGGCCCCACGAAGAAATTTCAACTCGGTCGATTCCTGCATTTCCTGCAAACAGGAGTGTCTATGGGCCTCAAATTGGGGTCCATTAAGGTTCAAATTTCGGCCCTGTCAAGTTTCTTCCAGAAAGAATTGGCTTCACTTCCTGAAGTCCAGAAGTTTGTCAAGGGAGTACTGCATATACAACCCCCTTTTGTGCCTCCAGTGGCACTGTGGGATCTCAACGTAGTTCTGGGATTCCTCAAATCACATTTTAAACCGATCAAATCTGTGGATTTGAAATATCTCACATGAAAAGTGACCATGCGGTTGGCCCTGGCCTTGGCCATGCGAGTGTCAGAATTGGTGGCTTTGTCTCACAAAAGCCCATATCTGATTGTCCATTCGGACAGGGCAGAGCTGCGGACTCGTCCCCAGTTTCTCCCTAAGGTGGTGTCAGCGTTTCACCTGAACCAGTTTATTGTGGTACCTGCGGCTATTAGGGACTTGGAGGACTCCAAGTTGCTAGATGTTGTCAGGGCCCTGAAAATATAGGTTTCCAGGACGGCTGGAGTCAGGAAAACTGACTTGCTGTTATCCTGTATGCACCCAACAAACTGGGTGCTCTTGCTTCTAAGCAGACTATTGCTCGTTGGATTTGTAGTACAATTCAGCTTGCACATTCTGTGGCAGGCCTGCCACAGCCAAAATATGTAAATGCCCATTTCACAAGGAAGGTGGGCTCATCTTGGGCGGCTGCCCGAGGGGTCTCGGCTTTACAACTTTGCCGAGCTGCTACTTGGTCAGGGGCACACCCTGGCTGAGGAGGACCTGGAGTTCTCTCATTCGGTGCTGCAGAGTCATCCGCACTCTCCCGCCCGTTTGGGAGCTTTGGTATAATCCCCATGGTCCTGACGGAGTCCCAGCATCCACTAGGACGTCAGAGAAAATAAGAATTTACTTACCGATAATTCTATTTCTCGGAGTCCGTAGTGGATGCTGGGCGCCCATCCCAAGTGCGGTTTATCTGCAATACTTGTACATAGTTACAAAATTCGGGTTATTATTGTTGTGAGCCATCTTTTCAGAGGCTCCTCTGTTATCATGCTGTTAACTGGGTTCAGATCACAGGTTGTACAGTGTGATTGGTGTGGCTGGTATGAGTCTTACCCGGGATTCAAGATCCTTGCTTATTGTGTACGCTCGTCCGGGCACAGTATCCTAACTGAGGCTTGGAGGAGGGTCATAGGGGGAGGAGCCAGTGCACACCAGGTAGTCCTAAAGCTTTTACTTTTGTGCCCTGTCTCCTGCGGAGCCGCTATTCCCCATGGTCCTGACGGAGTCCCAGCATCCACTACGGACTACGAGAAATAGAATTATCGGTAAGTAAATTCTTATTATTATTATTATCCTTTATTTATATGGCGCCACAAGGGTTCCGCAGCGCCCAATTACAGAGTACATGAATAATCAAACAGGAAAACAGCAACTTACAGTTGATGACAGTATAGGATAAGTACAGGGTAAATACACATAGTTACATCAGCAGATGACACTGGAATAAGTATCAGGTGGCAGAAGACTGCTGGATGTGGTGCAGTTGAAGATTATTAAAGTAAGACAAAGGATAAGCACATGAGGGAAGAGGGCCCTGCTCGTGAGAGCTTACATTCTAAGGGGAGGGGAAGACAGACAGGGGTGCACAGATGGGGTACATAGAGAGCGTGGAACAGAGGGTTAGGATGAGATTTGGCTGGGTTTGGTGAAGAGGTGGGTCTTGAGAGCCCGTTTGAAGATTTGTAGAGAGGTGGAGAGTCTGAGGGGGAGAGGTAGGGAATTCCAGAGAAATGAAGCAGCACGTGAGAAATCTTGGCGGTAGGAGTGGGAGGAAGTGATCATTAGGCAGGAGAGTCGGCGTGTATTAGCAGAAGGAAGAGAACGGGTGGGAGAGTAAAGGGAGATAAGGTCAGAGATGTAGATGGGAGAGGAGTGGGTGAGGGCTTTGTAAGTGAGTGTGAGAAGCTTGAATTGGATTCTGAAAGGGAAGGGGAGCCAGTGAAGGTCTAGTAAGAGAGGAGAGGTGGACGTAGTGCGTTTGGCTATCTGGGCGTACGCTGTACGGTTATCTGGGCGTACGGTTATCTGGGCGTACGCAGTACGGTTATCTGGGCGTACGCTGTACGGTTATCTGGGCGTACGCTGTACAGTTATCTGGGCATACGGTTATCTGGGCGTACGCAGTACGGTTATCTGGGCGTACGCTGTACGGTTATCTGGGCGTACGCTGTACGGTTATCTGGGCGTACGCTGTACGGTTATCTGGGCGTACGCTGTACAGTTATCTGGGCATACGGTTATCTGGGCGTACGCTGTACGGTTATCTGGGCGTACGCTGTACAGTTATCTGGGCATACGGTTATCTGGGCGTACGCTGTACGGTTATCTGGGCGTACGCTGTACGGTTATCTGGGCGTACGCTGTACGGTTATCTGGGCGTACGCTGTACGCTTACCTGGGCGCACGCTGTACGGTTCTCTGGGTGCACGCTATACGGTTCTCTGGGTGCACGCTGTACGGTTCTCTGGGTGCACGCTGTACGGTTCTCTGGGTGCACGCTGTACAGTGATCTGGGCGTACGGTTATCTGGTCGCACGCTGTACGGTTATCTGGGCGTACGCTATACGGTTCTCTGGGCGCACGCTGTACGGTTCTCTGGGCGCACGCTGTACGGTTCTCTGGGCGCACGCTATACGGTTCTCTGGGCGCACGCTGTACGGTTATCTGGGCGCACGCTGTACAGTTATCTGGGCATACGGTTATCTGGGCGTACGCTGTACGGTTATCTGGGCGTACGCTGTACGGTTATCTGGGCGTACGCTGTACAGTTATCTGGGCGTACGCTGTACGGTTATCTGGGCGTACGCTGTACGGTTATCTGGGCGTACGGTTATCTGGGCGTACGCTGTACGGTTATCTGGGCGTACGGTTATCTGGGCGCACGCTGTACGGTTCTCTGGGTGCACGCTGTACAGTGATCTGGGCGTACGGTTATCTGGTCGCACGCTGTACGGTTATCTGGGCGCACGCTGTACAGTGATCTGGCAGACAATCTGGCTGCATTTTCTTTATTTTTATTATTTTTTTATTTCTTTATCGGTTGACGCTAACGTCCTTCTACACAATATATTACTGATCCATTGCAATGTATTACTACGTCAGCGCTTCCTCATTCTTTTCTGCTTTATATCCCCCCTTAGTGTTTCACCTCGTGGAGGTATCCGGTCTTTAGGTCGACACTCATTAGGTTTTGAACTTTTTCATACTTTACGATCCACGTGGACTACGATGGGGAATAGTAACCTGTGGCGAGCTCAACGGTAGCGCTAATTGGGGTTCCCAGTCAATATGCGAAGAAAACGGGTGGTCTTTCAGTATGCCGGCGGTCGGGCTCCTGGCGACCAGCATACCGGCGCCGGGAGCCAGACAGCCGGCATACCGACACTTATTCTCCCTCGTGGGGGTCCACGACCCCCCTGGAGGGAGAATAAAATAGTGTGGCGCGCGTAGCGTGCCGAGCCCGCAAGGGGCTCATTTGCGCTCGCCACACTGTCGGTAAGCTGGCGGTCGGGCTCCCGGCGCCGGTATGCTGGTCGCCGGGAGCCCGGCCGCCGGCATATCGTAGTGAACCCGAAGAAAACGACACCAAAAATGTCGACCTTTCCCATGTTGACTTAATGACAGTGTTGACCTATTTCTGGTGTCGGGTCTATGAGCCACACCCCTTGAGGAAAGCGCGGCGTAGTCTGACCAGTGGTGGTCGCAGTATTCCAGCTTTATTCTCCTCATTCCCCAGCAGCGGCGGCGGCGGCGGCGTTGTGTTTCAGCCTCATGATCTGCGTTAGTGTCTGGTCGCATTACATGGGTCTGTGTTCTGTACATAAGACACGTGGTGACTGGATCATCTGATTCTCATTATCTGAGGCACAAAGACCTTCTCTCCAGCCCGTGATGTCACTGGAAGTGTGGGGCGGGGTCACGTTACTGGGAAGCCCCACCCACACTGCCATGTGATGGATTGATGTTACATCACGTAATGTTCTGTGCCCTGCCATTTACTAATAATATATATACATATATGTGACTATATCCCCACCAATATTCCGGTGCTTGACCGATCATAAGGGACAAGCAACATACACTACAGATAGATATCTATGTCACCTGTGCACCGCCGATATCCGACGCTCATGGCGGCGTCCTGTTGCTACGGGTTAAGTCCTGAAGCATTGAAGAAGGAGAAATAAAGCAGATTTCTCTAACGTCCTAGTGGATGCTGGGGACTCCGTAAGGATCATGGGGAATAGACGGGCTCCTCAGGAGACTGGGCACTCTAAGAAAGATTTAGTACTACTGGTGTGCACTGGCTCCTCCCTCTATGCCCCTCCTCCAGACCTCAGTTAGAATCTGTGCCCGGAAGGAGCTGGGTGCTTTTAGTGGGCTCTCCTGAGCTTGCTAATAAGAAAATATTTTAGTTAGGTTTTTTATTTTCAGTGAGCTTCTGCTGGCAACAGACTCTCTGCTACGTGGGTCTGAGGGGAGAGAAGCAGCCCTACTAACTGTGGCTAGATTGCGCTTCTTAGGCTACTGGACACCATTAGCTCCAGAGGGATCGAACACAGGACCTGACCTTGTCGTCCGTTCCCGGAGCCGCGCCGCCGTCCCCCTCGCAGAGCCAGAAGTCAGAAGCCGGCGGGTTGAAGCAAGAAGACGTCAAAATCGGCGGCAGAAGACTCCAGTCTTCATATGAGGTAGCGCACAGCACTGCAGCTGTGTGCCATTGCGCCCACACTAACCCACACACTCCGGTCACTGTAGGGCGCAGGGGGGGGCGCCCTGGGCAGCAATTAAGTACCTCCTGGCAAAAGCAGCATATATACAGTTGGACACTGTTATATGCATGAGCCCCCGCCATTATTTAACACAAAATCGCGGGACAGAAGCCCGCCGCTGAGGGGGCGGGGCCTTCTTCCTCAGCACTCACCAGCGCCATTTTCTCTCCACAGCTCCGCTGAGAGGAAGCTCCCCAGGCTTTCCCCTGCAGACTCACGGTAGAAAGAGGGTAAAAAGAGAGGGGGGGCACATAAATTTAGCGCATTAATCAGTATATACAGCAGCTACTGGGTAAACACTAAGTTACTGTGTGATTCCTGGGTCATATAGCGCTGGGGTGTGTGCTGGCATACTCTCTCTCTGTCTCTCCAAAAGGCCTTATGGGGGAACTGTCTTCATATAGAGCATCCCCCCTGTGTGTGTGGTGTGTCGGTACGCGTGTGTCGACATGTTTGACGAAGAGGGCTATGTGGAGGCAGAGCAAGTGCAGATGAATGAAGTGTCGCTGCCGAAGGTGCCGACACCTGATTGGATGGATATGTGGAAGGTGTTAAATGATAATGTAAACTCCTTACATAAAAGGTTGGATAAAGCTGATGCCTTGGGACAGTCAGGGTCTCAACCCATGCCTGATCCTACAGCGCAGAGGCCGTCAGGGTCTCAAAAGCGCCCACTATCAAAAACTGTTGACACAGATATCGACACGGATTCTGACTCCAGTGTCGATGACGATGATGCAAAATTGCAGCCTAAAATGACTAAAGCCATCCGCTACATGATTATAGCAATGAAGGATGTTTTGCACATTTCAGAGGAAAACCCTGTCCCTGACAAGAGGGTTTATATGTATGGGGAGAAAAAGCAAGAGGTGACTTTTCCCCCTTCACATGAGTTAAATGAATTATGTGAAAGAGCGTGGGATTCCCCCGATAAGAAAGTGCTGATTTCCAAAAGGTTACTTATGGCGTACCCCTTCCCGCCAACGGACAGGATGCGCTGGGAATCCTCCCCTAGGGTAGATAAAGCTCTCACACGCTTATCTAAGAAGGTGGCCCTGCCGTCACAGGATACGGCCGCCCTAAAGGATCCTGCAGATAGAAAGCAGGAAAGTATCCTGAAATCTGTTTATACACATTCAGGTACTCTACTGAGGCCGGCAACTGCGTCGGCTTGGATGTGTAGTGCTGTAGCAGCATGGACAGATAATCTGTCTGAGGAAATGGATACCTTAGACAAGGATACCATTTTGCTGACCCTGGGGCATATAAAAGACACTGTCCTATATATGAGGGATGCCCAGAGGGACATTTGCCTACTGGGCTCTAGAATAAATGCAATGTCAATTTCTGCCAGAAGGGTCCTGTGGACTCGGCAGTGGACAGGTGATGCCGACTCCAAGAAGCACATGGAGGTGTTACCTTACAAGGGTGAGGTTGGGGACGGTCTCTCGGACCTGGTTTCCACAGCTACGGCTGGGAAGTCAAACTTTTTGCCATATATTCCCTCACAGCCTAAGAAAGCACCGTATTACCAAATGCAGTCCTTTCGCTCACAAAGAAGCAAGAAGGTCAGAGGTGCGTCCTTTCTTGCCAGAGGCAGGGGTAGAGGAAAGAAGCTGCACCATACAGCTAGTTCCCAGGAACAGAAGTCCTCCCCGGCTTCCACTAAATCCACCGCATGACGCTGGGGCTCCACAGGTGGAGCCAGGAGCGGTGGGGGCGCGTCTCCGAAATTTCAGCCACCAGTGGGTTCGCTCACAGGTGGATCCCTGGGCTATACAGATTGTGTCTCAGGGATACAAGCTGGAATTCGAAGTGATGCCCCCTCACCGTTACCTCAAATCGGCCCTGCCAGCTTCCCCCATGGAACGGGAAGTAGTGTTAGCGGCAATTCACAAGCTATATCTCCAGCAGGTGGTGGTAAAGGTTCCCCTCCTTCAACAGGGAAGGGGATACTATTCCACAATGTTTGTGGTACCGAAACCGGACGGTTCGGTCAGACCCATATTGAATTTAAAGTCCCTGAACATTTATCTGAAAAGATTCAAGTTCAAAATGGAATCGCTCAGAGCGGTCATTGCAAGCCTGGAAGAGGGGGATTTTATGGTGTCTCTGGACATCAAGGATGCGTACTTGCATGTCCCCATTTATTCACCTCATCAGGAGTACCTCAGATTTGTGGTACAGGACTGTCATTACCAATTCCAGACGTTGCCGTTTGGGCTCTCCACGGCACCGAGAATATTTACCAAGGTAATGGCGGAAATGATGGTGCTCCTGCGAAAGCAAGGAGTCACAATTATCCCATACTTGGACGATCTCCTCATAAAGGCGAGGTCCAGAGAGCAGTTGCTGATCGGCGTAGCACACTCTCAGGCAGTGTTGCAACAGCACGGCTGGATTCTGAATATCCCAAAGTCGCAGCTGATTCCTACAACGCGTCTGCCCTTTCTGGGCATGATTCTGGACACGGACCAGAAGAAGGTGTTTCTCCCGGCGGAGAAGGCCCAGGAGCTCGTGACTCTAGTCGGAGACCTCTTGAAACCAAAACAGGTGTCGGTGCATTGCTGCACACGAGTCCTGGGAAAGATGGTGGCATCATACGAAGCCATTCCCTTCGGCAGGTTCCATGCGAGGATCTTTCAATGGGATCTGTTGGACAAGTGGTCCGGATCGCATCTTCAGATGCATCGGCTGATCACCCTGTCCCCCAGGGCCAGGGTGTCTCTTCTGTGGTGGCTGCAGAGTGCTCACCTTCTCGAGGGCCGCAGGTTCGGCATACAGGACTGGGTCCTGGTGACCACGGATGCGAGCCTCCGAGGATGGGGGGCAGTCACTCAGGGAAGAAACTTCCAAGGGTTGTGGTCAAGTCAGGAGGCTTGTCTGCACATAAATATCCTGGAACTAAGGGCCATATACAACGCCCTGAGTCAAGCGGAGCCGAGCCTCTGCTTCGCAACCAACTGGTGCTGATTCAGTCAGACAACATCACCGCAGTGGCTCATGAAGCAGAGTGGCGATGGCGGAAGCCACCAGGATTCTTCGGTGGGCGGAGAATCACGTGCAAGCACTGTCAGCAGTGTTCATTCTGGGAGTGGACAACTGGGAAGCAGACTTCCTCAGCAGACACGACCTCCACCCGGGAGAGTGGGGACTTCATCACGAAGTCTTCACTCAGATTACAAATCGATGGGAACTGCCACAGGTAGACATGATGGCGTCCCGTCTCAACAAAAAACTACAAAGGTATTGCGCCAGGTCAAGAGACCCTCAGGCGATAGCTGTGGACGCACTGGTAACACCGTGGGTGTTCCAGTCGGTCTATGTGTTTCCTCCTCTTCCTCTCATACCCAAGGTGCTGAGAATCGTAAGAAGAAGAGGAGTGAGAACAATACTCATTGTTCCGGATTGGCCAAGAAGGACTTGGTACCCGGAACTGCAAGAAATGCTCACAGAGGACCCGTGGCCACTGCCTCTCAGACAGGACCTGTTGCAACAGGGGCCCTGTCTGTTCCAAGACTTACCGCGGCTGTGTTTGACGGCATGGCGGTTGAACGCAGGATCCTAGCGGAAAAAGGCACTCCGGAGGAAGTTATTCCTACGCTGATAAAGGCTAGGAAGGACGTGACAGCAAAACACTATCACCGTATATGGCGAAAATATGTTGCCTGGTGTGAGGCCAGGAAGGCCCCTACAGAGGAATTCCAGCTGGGCCGGTTCCTACACTTCCTACAGTCTGGAGTGACTATGGGCTTGAAGTTGGGGTCCATAAAGGTACAGATTTCGGCCCTAACCATTTTCTTTCAAAAGGAACTGGCTTCTCTTTCTGAAGTTCAGACGTTTGTTAAGGGAGTGCTGCATATTCAGCCCACTTTGGTGCCACCAGTGGCACCTTGGGATCTCAACGTGGTGTTGGGTTTCCTGAAATCCCACTGGTTTGAGCCACTTAAGACCGTGGAGCTGAAGTATCTCACGTGGAAAGTGGTCATGCTATTGGCCTTAGCTTCGGCTAGGCGTGTGTCAGAATTGGCGGCTTTGTCATGCAAAAGCCCATATCTGGTTTTCCATATGGACAGGGCAGAATTACGGACCCGTCCGCAATTTCTGCCGAAGGTGGCGTCATCTTTTCATTTGAACCAACCTATTGTGGTGCCTGCGGCTACTCGTGACTTGGAGGATTCCAAGTTGCTTGATGTAGTCAGGGCTTTGAAGATCTATGTAGCCAGGATGGCTGGAGTCAGGAAAACTGACTCGCTGTTTATCCTGTATGCATCCAACAAGCTGGGTGCTCCTGCTTCAAAGCAAACCATTGCTCGCTGGATCTGTAACACGATTCAGCAGGCTCATTCTGTGGCTGGATTGCCGCCTCCAAAATCAGTAAAAGCCCATTCCACAAGGAAGGTGGGCTCTTCTTGGGCGGCTGCCCGAGGGGTCTCGGCTTAACAGCTTTGCACTCAGATACTTTCAGTGGATTAAAATAAGATTTTACTCACCGGTAAATCTATTTCTCGTAGTCCGTAGTGGATGCTGGGCGCCCGTCCCAAGTGCGGACTTTCTGCAATACGTGTATATAGTTATTGCTTAATAAAGGGTTATGTTGTGTTGGCATCCATTGTTTGATGCTCTGTTGTTATTCATACTGTTAACTGGGTATAGTAGCACGAGTTGTACGGTGTGGCTGGTATGAGTCTTACCCTGGATTCCAAAATCCTTTCCTTATAATGTCAGCTCTGGCCGGGCACAGTTTCCTTAACTGAGGTCTGGAGGAGGGGCATAGAGGGAGGAGCCAGTGCACACCAGTAGTCCTAATTCTTTCTTAGAGTGCCCAGTCTCCTGCGGAGCCCGTCTATTCCCCATGGTCCTTACGGAGTCCCCAGCATCCACTACGGACTACGAGAAATAGATTTACCGGTGAGTAAAATCTTATTTTAATCCACTGAAAGTATCTGAGTGCCGCCAGTCCGCATACATATGTATCATAAGCACAAGAAGACTCTCCTCGAGTCTCCAAACCTTCAAGCGTTCCCTGAAAACTCACCTCCTTAGGCAGCTTATCAAATTCCAGACCCACCCACATAACCTTCATAAACCTTCCTATCAAATTGCATCTACTCTGTATAGTCCACACATATCCTCACATGTCTTCTCATTCTTCACTTTCCCTTCCTCCCGACCCTGATTCATCATCTCTGTGTGACCATATCATACAACCCTCCAGGAACCTTTGCTATCTGGCGAACAACTATGTAATAGATAGCACCTTTCCTTGTGTATCCATGTCTATTTCCCTATAGAGTGTAAGCTTGCGAGCAGGGCCCTCCTACCTCTATGACTGTTTGTTATCCCCCAGTTTGTTATATAATTGTTATTTCCAATTGTAAAGCGCAACGGAATTTGCTGCGCTATATAAGAAACTGTTAATAAATAATAATAATAATAAATCATATAGATTGCGTCGCCTTGCTCCGGTGGCTGGCCGGCTCGCTGCTGCTCGTCAACGTACTGGCAGGTCATTTAGCTACTTACTAGATTGGCCCTAGTGCATGTGGTAGTGACATTAGATGGTCAGCTCCACGGAACAGGGTCTGCCGGGAATAACATTCGGAATACGTTGATGTGATTCTGATAGAGAATAGTAATTGTTATACGCCGTAGGCCCGTGAATGCCAGTGCTGTACTTGGGCCTAGTTTGGTTGGCAATAAACGCGAACGTCTGAAAGTGATGAAACGGTTATTCTTTCCTGGGGATTCCGTGTATCTGTGTGCGCTCCGATGGGCTCATTCTCTGTCAGATTGCCAGTAACGCTCAGCTGGCAGAGAAGGGTTAATCCGGCTCCGCTCATGGCCTTTAACCACCGCAGGATGAGAATCACGCTGACATTCTTTCTCAGAGTATGCTGTGGAAATACATTGTGCATAATTGGAGCAAAACATAAAATAAATCAAGATTTTCCTTTTTCTAAGGTCTGGTAATTCATAATTGAAACCACATTCGTGGCTGAGGGTTGGTATTTAAGAAGAAAAAAATTTCAAAATACCAAGAGAAGCTAAAATGAGCTGTGCGCTTCATCCGTCATGACTGTGTGTTCACATGGCCGCTCGGCGCTGTCTTGTAGGCGAGAGATGAAAGGATAGACGGAGGTAGGAGGGGCAGCAGCGGCGGCGGTGTGTGTGGAACTTCCAGGCCCCTGATGACAGCTATATGTGCTTCTTACAATAGTAAATGGCTGAACAATGATTGCGATCATGGATGGTCTGTCAGACATGGGACACCTAGAACCCCAGCTGTCATTCAGTATATTACTTGTTATTAATTTATAGCTGTAGATCAGACGTGGGGAACACGTAAGCTGCGCAGCTGTGGTGGAGCTGGGTTACTATTAGCCCCACAGCGCAGGAGCGAACCTTGGGCGAGAGGGACAAAGCCCTGGTTACCCCGAGCAACGTCTGTTGCCTATCTTCTCTTGTCAGTGGTATGCTCGTCTTTGCTGGTTCTTGATGTCTTTTGTCCATCTGTGGCCTGAGCCTCCCCGTGGGTTTTCTGGCATTTTACTGTCACTCGGTGTATGTCCTGTTATAACACCTACACCGACCCTCAGACTGCTGCCAGTAGCCCTGTCTGGTGCCACGCCGTGTCCCAGACTATCACTGCATCACGAATGCCACATAAGTACGATTCACGTGTATCCCGGACACTGCCCTGGCGTCGCATACAGCAGTGGTGGGCAACTCTGATTCTGACCTGGGATATGGGGGGTGCCGCATCATGCATCCTGAGTGCCCAGTACACTATAAGTGGCTTTGTACGGGGGTACAATGTTAATAAGGCAAAATGAAGAAATAGTTATGCAGGTCCATGAATCACTAACATAGTGAACGTCAGAGTCACGCTGTGTGTTTTACACCATATGGTATAAACAAGGATGGGTGAATGAGGACACGGACATGGAAGAAGCTTTGGAAAAGCATGTATTCTTTTCTTTGATAGTCTTCTTTACTTTCCTTGAGTCACCACCTTATCAGAGATGCGCTCACTTGAGCATTGAAGTTTCCAGACACCCTGGGTACATCTATCTCCAGAGACCACTCCATCCCGGCATCCTGGGTGCTTCTATCTCCAGAGACCACTCCATCCTGGGTGCTTGTATCTCCAGAGACCACCCCATCCCGGCATCCTGGGTGCTTCTATCTCCAGAGACCACCCCATCCCGGCATCCTGGGTGCATTTACTATGTCTCCAAAGACCCCGGCATCCTGGGTGCATCTTATCTTCAGAGACCACCCCATTCTGGCATCCTGGGTGCATCTTTCTCCAGAGACCACTCCATCCCAGCATCCTGGGTGCATTTACTATATCTCCAAAGACCACCCCATCCTGGGTGCATCTGTCTCCAGAGACCACCCCATCTCGGCATCCTGGGTGCTTCTATCTCCAGAGACCACTCCATCCTGGGTGCTTCTATCTCCAGAGACCACTCCATCCTGGGTGCATCTACTGTATCTCCAGAGACCACTCCATCCCGGCATCCTGGGTGCTTCTATCTCCAGAGACCACTCCATCCTGGGTGCATCTACTGTATCTCCAGAGACCACTCCATCCCGGCATCCTTGGTGCTTCTAACTCCAGAGACCACTCTATCCTGGGTGCTTCTATCTCCAGAGACCACCGCATCCTGGGTGCTTCTATCTCCAGAGACCACCGCATCCTGGGTGCTTTCATCTCCAGAGACCACTCCATCCTGGGTGCTTCTATCTCCACAGACCACTCCATCCTGGGTGCTTCTACTGTATCTCCACAGACCACTCCATCCTGGGTGCTTCTATCTCCAGAGACCACTCCATCCTGGGTGCTTCTATCTCCAGAGACCACTCCATCCTGGGTGCTTCTATCTCCAGAGACCACTCCATCCTGGGTGCTTCTATCTCCAGAGACCACTCCATCCTGGGTGCTTCTATCTCCAGAGACCACTCCATCCTGGGTGCTTCTATCTCCAGAGACCACTCCATCCTGGGTGCTTCTATCTCCAGAGACCACTCCATCCTGGGTGCTTCTATCTCCAGAGACCACTCCATCCTGGGTGCATCTACTGTATCTCCAGAGACTACTCCATCCGAGGTGCTTCTATCTCCAGAGACCACCCCATCCTGGCTGCATCTATCTCCAGAGACCACTCCATCCTGGCATCCTGGGTGCATCTTATCTCCAGAGACCACTCCATCCTGGGTGCTTCTGTCTCCAGAGACCACCCCATCCCGGCATCCTGGGTGCATCTACTGTATCTCCAGAGACCACCCCATCCTGGGTGCATCTACTGTATCTCCAGAGACCACTCCATCCCGGCATCTTGGGTGCTTCTTTCTCCAGAGACCACTCCATCCTTGGTGCATCTACTGTATCTCCAGAGACCACCCCATTTCGTCATTCTGTGTACTTCTATCTCCAGAGACCACTCCATATTCATACTTTCCAGTCTAACATTTATTATTCAGAGCTGCCTGTTACATGTTGGTATCCCCCCTCCCCCACCCCAATATTCTCCCATCCAGTCTGTCCCCCCGCACCCATGTTACATGCATGTGCAGTAGTTCTCTCCGTGTGAGCTCTTCGCCCAGCACGTCTCGCTTCTCATGTTATGTCCACTGCCAGCAAGACTGTTGCAGATGTTGCAGCTGTGGTTTCTTGCCACGCCACAGTAATGGGCCTGTAGATGACCAATTTGCCGTTACCTTCTGTCAGACATCAGCCACCAAAGGCCCCCTCCTTCCAGCCCTACTGAATTATTGGCTATCAAACCTGAGAAGGTCAGGAGGTCCCAGACAGCAGACATACAGGCAGGGGGTCAGCCCTTCATAGCATTTGGAAATAAACCTTAAAAGGCCTGTTTGAAAGTGTTTCCTTTACAGGGGCACTCGTTAACGGGAAGCTTTTAATGGCACGCCTGCTCCGGCTGTCAGTGTGTTAATGATCTTGGCAGCGTTAGCCCCGGACCCCTGCTCCTATCTATACCCTGCACACAGGTCTTTCCAAGCCTCATCCAGTCACCGCTTCATATGGAGACCTTTCCGGAAACACGTCCATTATTTCACACTGGAGTCTCCAGGCCACCAGCATCCATTACACCAACATTGGCTGTGTCCTCCATGTCCGTCAGGGTCAGCAGGTGGTGGAAGAGACAGCTGCTGGCGCTCTGTGGATGGAAGATCTAGCATTTGGGTAGCACCTGTTAATTAGCGTGTATCCTTTTACTGGTTTCAACTGCGGGTACAATGTTTTATTCCTTACTATCTCAGGGGCAAGGCTTCCAACTGTGTGCAACTGGCATTGCTATCAGAGCGAGTAATGGGCAGGTTCTGCCAGCGTATATATAGCTGATTACCGTACACAGTGACCAATCAGACATTCAGGATACAAGTAGCATTGTCCGCAGCACGTTGTCCGTCGGGAACCGAGAAACGGTCATTACATGTTGTACAATAAGTGATTTAGGATGTGGCATTTACTGTCCTGTAAGGTGCATATGCCAATGTGTCTGTGTGCTGGTGGAGTAGATTTTGTTGCACACCACCATTCATTAAATTAATATAAGGGTAGACGGGAAAATGAACAAAGTGTTGCAATAAAGTCTGGTCCATCTGTATATTACCGTTGTAATGCTTTCACACATAAATTAAGCCGATTCATTAATAAAACAATGTATGTGTCTATTCCTGGCTCAGTTAACGTTAGCTGACTCTCCAAACTCTGCATTCGGCGCTGAATAAGTTAATATTGTACGGAGATGGAGGGGGCTCTGGGTCACATCATCCAGCGAGGTGCTCTGAAGTCTGACTTGTTTATACCGTGTTCCACAACAGTGTAATTGGTAGTGGCACAGCCTGCTGACTGGTTCCATATGCATAGCCATACTGGTGACTGTGCCTCAGAGTCAGTCCGGTAATAGGCCGGACAATGGGCGCCTTGTGTACCGGGGAGGCATCGGGGATGTGCCGAATGCCAGCCATGTGTAGCACCCTGTACTCTTCCACCTAGTGTGAGGTTTATGTGCCTCGTACAGTCCTGCCTTCTAGAAGAAACGCCAGGACTTGCTGCCACTAGATCTCTTCACTGTGAGTTGGGCGAGTTAGGGTCATTTGGAATGTTAGAGGGGCAGCCGTCGCCTACATGCTGCGGAGTAGGGAATTTGTTCACCTGAATTCATATTCAGCCTATCTACTCTCTGGTGACATCATTGAGGCATGAGTCACTAAGTGCCTCATGACGAGGTTATAGCAATAGGATTAGTGACCTGATTTTCTGTATACCAATAACCATTGTTTCAGGAAACTTCAGTTTTGGTTGTACAGATTAATAAGTGTCATTGTGCGGAGTCTGTCAATTGTCATCGTTTTAATGTATTTCACAATCATTAAAAAAAGTTCCCTTGTACATGCATTGGAGGTAAGTGCCTCCCACTTCTTGCAGCAATAAAATGGCCTTTCTGTAGGCATGACCATCGGAAAGCGAAGGTTGTCAGACATCGATGTCCCTGATTCATTTGATCCATTTTTCCCGCGGTTTGATGATGGAATTACAATGGCGGCTACCTCTGCATGCGTGTCTTCCAATGGCTCATCTGATGTGTAAGTGCTTACCATGTGACGGGTATCCCTAGTGGGAAGGGAGGGCGGCAGGCAGCCACGCCCACTATGATGCTGGCACGCCCACAGTACACTGCAGCCACGCCCCTGCGCCCTGATTCTGTATTTCCCAATGCTGAGAGTATGGAGAATGGGAGGTAACTGTAGGAAAACATTTTCTTTAATACAAGGGGAAATTTTTAAACCATCCCTGTCTTACAAATGGGTAAAACCGCGACGGGTCCCATAGTGTTATTCTCAGTATGTGGAATTCCATGTTATGGTGTCAGCTCCCTGGATGATGTGATGTTCAGAGTGCGGAATGCAGAGGGCAATTACCTTCCCCGTCTTCCTGGAAACATTTGCACATTCAGATGCTGTGTAATTTCTGCCACATTATGGAAACACAACGACATCTATATGGTGTATATAGGAGCAGCTTGTACTGTGAGAGCTCATTGGAGACTGTTTTTGTTTTGCTCAGTCAAGAAAGTGACTTGGAAGTCAGAGGCTGGGGGTTATAGACGCCACGCGGTCCGCCATCGTCTCCGGTCACCACATTGGTTCAGGGCCTTCGCCCCTAGTACAGAGAGCATATACTACATGCTGTATACAGTATAGTTCCATTGTCTCTCTCCGCTCACACTCAGGAGCTGGTCCCTGCTGTCTCTATGGCAGGGTACTAGAGCAGATCAGTAAGACAGGAGAGCTCTGCATAAAGCGAATGGGAAAGAGAAGGCAAACAGTGGTACTGACCAGCTCTGCAGACAGAATTAATAGCAGCATTGAGAAAGCAACAAGAATGTATTATATATTCATCCCTTGCAGCAATGGAGGGGCGTTCACGGGGGTGGGGGTGAAATATTTGGTATATTTGGAAAATATATATACCCTATGCACTATGACGTTTGCTGTGTCTGTGTAAATTACAAGGACCGCACATTTCTGTACAATAAATATGGGGTGTCTGCTTTAATGGTGAGTGGTTGATACAGTTTCGCTGGAGTGTATCTAGCAGATCATTAGAAATGGAGAAAATAAACCCTTGCGGTCATTTATCCTGAGAATATAAAAGAGAATAAGGGGCAGAGTCCCTTCAGTCGGCGTTTATGGGAAGGTAAAGTGCGAGTGCGCCAGCGGAGGAACCGGCTCAGTTTTTCCTGTGCGTATCGGTTTACTGACAAGGTGATTAAGAGGGAAGACATTTGAGCTGTCCATTCAGAAAGCAGCAGGACGGAGTCACCCGGCGGAGCCGCAGCCTGCGTCCCCGGGCCACAGCGCCGCGCACGGACTCATTCCCTGGCTCATTCTTAGCGGAATCATTTATTTGCCCGTAATGCTGTTTTTGTGTTTTGTTTCCTATGTGTTTATTGATTCCTGTCCAGGGGTGCCCATTAGGAAGCCCTCGCTCCCCCACCTCCCTGTCTGCACAACTGTTGCTGGCGTTCTTATTAGGAACAGACTGTGTCCCCCCTCGCTTGCCAACCCCTCTGGGTTCCATCTCTTTGGCAGGACCCGGCAGTGGAGGCTCGGAGTCAGGGTCGCCCTAATTAAAATTCAAATCTTGTAACTGTGTAAAACGAATCTTATAAACGCTCTCCGAGTTATTTCTCCCAGAAAACCTTTAATGGACTCCTTGGCCATTTTGTCTTGCCAAAGAACAACCGTAGTTTTGTTTGAGTTATTTAATCTGTCTATATCGCAGACTATTTACCTTTTATACTCCGTCCGTGCCCACTTTGTGTCAGTCCTGTATCTGCGCTACACCGCGTTCCATTTCCTCTCCCAGCGTCCGCTGCACGGAGCTTTCCAGTCTCTGCCAGGCTGGGAGTAGAGAAGGCAATTTCCACTGGGCACGGATACCAAGTGAGGATGACTTAACGGACTGGCATGAGCTGTTCTTTCCCTATGCCACTTCCAAGTCCCCCCATCTCTCGTACCCCCCCTCATATTCTATTACTGAACAATAAGACACAGGAGACGTCACCTGCCTTATTACCTGCTGACTGCAATGGTGTTTTCCGCCCCCAGGAGGATATCCAGCACCTTTGTAATATCATCCTGTCAAAAGCGTGGTTTGCACCTTCAGATGACTTTAACTTAGTGGCTTGTAAATACATTGCCTTTTCTATCTGGCCTCCCATCTGCTGTTTTCAGCCATGTCTTTATATCATCAGAGAGACACGACTGCTGTCTGGGTACTGCAGATTGGAGATAAAATAGATGCTTTCATGACTGTTCTGTTGAATCTAGGCACTAGAAAAGCAAGTCTGCCTGATGATTTAAAGAGAAAACATGATTGAAAGGCACAGAGAGTCTAGTATAAAAGAAAGTAAAAGTTGGGGGAGGAGATCATGTGCAGGGTAATAAAGTAACGGCGCTGTCCGATGCCCGAATATATGATGTGTAAATAACATGAGCAACCAATCAGGTGATGCCGTTGGCCTTGTAGGATGTATTTATATAACAAAAATAAAATATATATATATATCTCTATCTCCTGCACTATGAAGTGACTGAAGCCATACTCCCGTTACATGTGTATATATGTGGCAGTGTCATTCTTTATTCCTAATACTGGGCCTGATTCTCATCAGACGCATGTAGCGGTGTATCTGTGCGCACCATGTATACACCATGTATATACATACACACCCTGATGACACTGCACATGGCTGGTTCTGTCCATGAAAAGGGCATTTCTGAGTGTCAGCTTGGTGGCCAATTCCCGTTTCATGAAAACTCTGCTGGCGTGTAACCAGACTTCTGTGCTATTCTGAAGCATGCCAGTAACGTAGGGGCGTCTGTTTCTGGCGGATCTTTTGCGCTCAGCATGGAATAGGTGTAAGTACTAATGATGACAGCTGAGCGGTGCGATCATACGCATGAGACATAAGGTGGTAAATATGGCTTCCACGGCCATCCGCTGCACGCAGGATTCCCATCCATCTCCAATAACTTCAGTAACTATTATTATTATTGTATATTTCATGTACTTAGAACTTCAGATTATTAATTTTTAGATTTTTATTTTGATAGAGGAACTAAACGTAAGTGAAATGTTATATTGCATGGAAGCGTCCGCTGACAGTGACCCCTGCCCGGCGCTGTAATGTCACCCCAAATAATGTCTCCCCTAGAACCTGGCACCAGTTGCTGAGCTCCCTCTACTCACTGCACAGATGTGTTGTACAGTATCTGGTTATAATCCGTGTGAATTGTGTGTAACGTTCCCATGTTCTCACTGCTGTACACCCCTCAGTGTACTCCGCTACTACAGCTTGTCTCCTGAGTGAACGCTACTCCCGGTAGCACTCTCGCTGTGTGATTCTGTGCTCCCGGTAGTACTCTCGCTGTGTGATTCTGTGCTGCCGGTAGTAATCTCGCTGTGTGATTCTGTGCTGCTGGTAGTAATCTCGCTGTGTGATTCTGTGCTGCCGGTAGTAATCTCGCTGTGTGATTCTGTGCTGCCGGTAGTAATCTCGCTGTGTGATTCTATGCTGCTGGTAGTAATCTCGCTGTGTGATTCTGTGCTGCCGGTAGTAATCTCGCTGTGTGATTCTGTGCTGCTGGTAGTAATCTCGCTGTGTGATTCTGTGCTGCCGGTAGTAATCTCGCTGTGTGATTCTATGCTGCTGGTAGTAATCTCGCTGTGTGATTCTGTGCTCCCGGTAGTACTCTCGCTGTGTGATTCTGTGCTGCCGGTAGCACTCTCGCTGTGTGATTCTGTGCTGCCAGTAGCACTCTCGCTGTGTGATTCTGTGCTCCCGGCAGCACTCTCGCTGTGTGATTCTGTGCTGCCGGTAGCGCTCTCGCTGTGTGATTCTGTGCTGCCAGTAGCACTCTCGCTGTGTGATTCTGTGCTGCCGGTAGCACTCTCGCTGTGTGATTCTGTGCTGCCGGTAGCACTCTCGCTGTGTGATTCTATGCTGCTGGTAGCGCTCTCGCTGTGTGATTCTGTGCTCCCGATAGCACTCTCGCTGTGTGATTCTGTGCTGCCGGTAGCACTCTCGCTGTGTGATTCTGTGCTGCCAGTAGCACTCTCGCTGTGTGATTCTGTGCTGCCAGTAGCACTCTCGCTGTGTGATTCTGTGCTGCCGGTAGCACTCTCGCTGTGTGATTCTGTGCTGCCAGTAGCACTCTCGCTGTGTGATTCTGTGCTGCCGGTAGCGCTCTCGCTGTGTGATTCTGTGCTGCCAGTAGCACTCTCGCTGTGTGATTCTGTGCTGCCGGTAGCACTCTCGCTGTGTGATTCTGTGCTGCCAGTAGCACTCTCGCTGTGTGATTCTGTGCTGCCGGTAGCGCTCTCGCTGTGTGATTCTGTGCTGCCGGTAGCGCTCTCGCTGTGTGATTCTGCGTTGCCGGTAGCGCTCTCGCTGTGTGATTCTGTGCTGCCGGTAGCACTCTCGCTGTGTGATTCTGTGCTGCCGGTAGCGCTCTCGCTGTGTGATTCTGTGCTGCCGGTAGCGCTCTCGCTGTGTGATTCTGTGCTGCCGGTAGTACTCTCGCTGTGTGATTCTGTGCTGCTGGTAGCGCTCTCGCTGTGTGATTCTGTGCTCCCGGTAGCGCTCTCGCTGTGTGATTCTATGCTGCTGGTAGCGCTCTCGCTGTGTGATTCTGTGCTCCTGGTAGCGCTCTCGCTGTGTGATTCTGTGCTGCCGGTAGTACTCTCGCTGTGTGATTCTGTGCTCCCGGTAGTAATCTCGCTGTGTGATTCTGTGCTCCCGGTAGCGCTCTCGCTGTGTGATTCTGTGCTGCCGGTAGCGCTCTCGCTGTGTGATTCTGTTCTCCCGGCAGCACTCTCGCTGTGTGATTCTGTGCTCCCGGTAGTAATCTCGCTGTGTGATTCTGTGCTCCCGGTAGTAATCTCGCTGTGTGATTCTGTGCCGCCGGTAGTACTCTCGCTGTGTGATTCTGTGCTGCCGGTAGTACTCTCGCTGTGTGATTCTGTGCCCTCTGTAGCACTCTCGCTGTGTGATTCTGTGCTCTCGCTGTGTGATTCTGTGCTCCCGGTAGTAATCTCGCTGTGTGATTCTGTGCTGCCGGTAGTAATCTCGCTGTGTGATTCTGTGGTGCCGATAGCACTCTCGCTGTGTGATTCTGTGCTGCCGGTAGCGCTCTCGCTGTGTGATTCTGTGCTGCCGGTAGCACTCTCGCTGTGTGATTCTGTGCTGCCGGTAGCACTCTCGCTGTGTGATTCTGTGCTCCCGGTAGTAATCTCGCTGTGTGATTCTGTGCTCCCGGTAGTAATCTCGCTGTGTGATTCTGTGGTGCCGATAGCACTCTCGCTGTGTGATTCTGTGCTGCCGGTAGCGCTCTCGCTGTGTGATTCTGTGCTGCCGGTAGCACTCTCGCTGTGTGATTCTGTGGTGCCGGTAGCGCTCTCGCTGTGTGATTCTGTGCTGCCGGTAGCACTCTCGCTGTGTGATTCTGTGCTGCCGGTAGCGCTCTCGCTGTGTGATTCTGTGCTGCCGGTAGCGCTCTCGCTGTGTGATTCTGTGCTGCCGGTAGCGCTCTCGCTGTGTGATTCTGTGCCGCCGGTAGCGCTCTCGCTGTGTGATTCTGTGCCGCCGGTAGTACTCTCGCTGTGTGATTCTGTGGTGCCGGTAGTAAACTCGCTGTGTGATTCTGTGCCCTCTGTAGCACTCTCGCTGTGTGATTCTGTGCTCTCGCTGTGTGATTCTGTGCTCCCGGTAGCGCTCTCGCTGTGTGATTCTGTGCTCCCGGTAGCGCTCTCGCTGTGTGATTCTGTGCTCCCGGTAGTACTCTCGCTGTGTGATTCTGTGCTGCCGGTAGCGTTCTCGCTGTGTGATTCTGTGCTCCCGGTAGCGCTCTCGCTGTGTGATTCTGTGCTCCCGGTAGTACTCTCGCTGTGTGATTCTGTGCTGCTGGTAGCGCTCTCGCTGTGTGATTCTGTGCTCCCGGTAGTACTCTCGCTGTGTGATTCTGTGCTCCCGGTGTGTGATTCTGTGCTGCCGGTAGTACTCTCTCGCTGTGTGATTCTGTGCTGCCGGTAGCGCTCTCGCTGTGTGATTCTGTGCTGCCGGTAGCGCTCTCGCTGTGTGATTCTGTGCTCCCGGTAGCGCTCTCGCTGTGTGATTCTGTGCTCCCGGTAGCGCTCTCGCTGTGTGATTCTGTGCTCCCCGGTAGCGCTCTCGCTGTGTGATTCTGTGCTCCCGGTAGCGCTCTCGCTGTGTGATTCTGTGCTGCTGGTAGCGCTCTCGCTGTGTGATTCTGTGCTGCCGGTGACTTCTCCTGCGTTCTCCTCATTCTGTGTTTGTGTTTTGTTCCTATAGAAATGGAGCAGCGTGAGTAATCCCCTCTTCCTGCCCCTAATCCCACCGCAGTCCCAGGGGTTCACCGCCGTGGTGCTGACCTACGATCGGGTTGAGAGTCTCTTCCGAGTCATCACCGAGGTTTCCAAGGTCCCCAGCTTGTCCAAGCTTCTGGTGGTGTGGAATAATCAGAACAAGAGCCCGCCTGAAGGTAATCCTCGAACGCAGCGGCCCATCGCGCACCCTCCGTCTCACCTGCTACTGTCGCTTTGTGCAGCTGGCTGTCAGATACGTGGATGTCCCCGGCAGAAGCCTGTGATTGGCCGTGTCCTGCCTCTATGCTCTGAGTCCGTCATGTCTAGTACTGCCTCCCCCCCCTCCCCCCAGCTCAGTGCCCCCGGCAGAAGCCTGTGATTGGCCGTGTCCTGCCTCTACGCTGGGAGTCTGTCATGTCTAGTACTGCCTCCCCCCCCCACGCTCAGTGCCCCCCTGGAGAAGCCTGTTATTGGCCATGTCCTGCGCTACGCTGGGAGTCCGTCATGTCTAGCACAGCCTCCCCCCCTCCCCCCAGCTCAGTGCCCCCGGCTGAAGCCTGTGATTGGCCGTGTCCTGCCTCTACGCTGGGAGTCCGTCATGTCTAGTACAGCCTCCCCCCCCCCCCCCCCTCGCTCAGTGCCCCCGGCAGAAGCCTGTGATTGGCCGTGTCCTGCCGCTATGCTGGGAGTCCGTCATGTCTAGTACAGCCCCCCCCCCCCCCCTCCCCCCACACTCAGTGCCCCCGGCAGAAGCCTGTGATTGGCCGTGTCCTGCCGCCATGCTGGGAGCCCGTCATGTCTAGTACAGCCCCCCCCCCCTCCCCCCACACTCAGTGCCCCCGGCAGAAGCCTGTGATTGGCCGTGTCCTGTCTCAACGCTGGGAGTCCGTCATGTCTAGTACAGCCCCCCCCCCCCCCCCCTTCCCACGCTCAGTGCCCCCGGCAGAAGCCTGTGATTGGCCGTGTCCTGCCGCTATGCTGGGAGTCCGTCATGTCTAGTACAGCCCCCCCCTTCCCACGCTCAGTGCCCCCGGCAGAAGCCTGTGATTGGCCGTGTCCTGCCGCTATGCTGGGAGTCCGTCATGTCTAGTACAGCCCCTCCCCCCCCCCCCCTTCCCACGCTCAGTGCCCCCGGCAGAAGCCTGTGATTGGCCGTGTCCTGTCTCTACGCTGGGAGTCCGTCATGTCTAGTACAGCCCCCCCCCCCCCCCCCACACTCAGTGCCCCCGGCAGAAGCCTGTAGTTGGCCGTGTCCCGCTGGCGCCATGTCTAGTGTCCTCTTACGTTTATGTTGGTTATTTGGGGGTGCTCTTTGCTGTTGCGGTAGCCGGTTTGCCCCTTCCCCTTGTTAATCTGATTGCACATTGTGGGCTGCAGCAGCTCAGTACACGGCACTGTACAGTTAGGCCCAGGAAGTCACAAGACTTGGGATGAGGTTCCCCACTTTATTCATTGTACTGAGGCCGCTGATTCTTTCGGTTTTTGAAGAGGTGTTCGGTATACTATGTCAACAGTCACTGTGGCGACATTCAGTGTGTCGACAACGATAAAATCTCACAATGTCTACAAGGCATTTTTTCAGGCAACCCTAATAGTAATGTTGACATGTGTCAACATTTTGCAAATGTCGACATAACATTTGTCATTGTGAATGTTGACGTTACTTTATACTGCCTCAGAGAAAATTGCGGACCTCCAATTACATTAAAGGCAAGTAACGAGAAAAGAAACGTTTTCCTGCGTATATATAATGTCCGTGACGAGCCGTATAGCGACCGTGTCGGCTAGGAGCGAGCAGGCGGATTGTCAGCCAGCTAGTTCTGTTAACTCCTTAGGGGTACATTTACTAAGCAGTGAGCCAGTGGAGAAATTTCCCCATCAACCAATCAGCAGCTCTGTATGATTTTATAGTATGCAAATTGCAGATGTTACTTCAGTGCTGATTGGTGGATGGGGCAACTTCTCCACTGGATCACTTCTCCGCTCTTATCACTGCTTAGTAAATGTCCTCCTATGTCTACTATGTGTTGGTATCTGTGACTACATTAATATTGAGTAACCTAAACGGCCCCCGTTACAAGCGTATACGCAATCCTTCCCGGTGATCTCTTCTCCCCAGCGTCCATATCTGTTCGTGACGTCAGCTGGGGTTGGTGACATCCTAAGGGCACCCTGTGGGAATGGTGAGGGGCTGTAGATAAGAGCCCCCCCAGCAGTGACCGCACTCATCATTGTATCTCACCTTCAGCCCTCCCCCCTCCCTGGATAACTGGCTGCAGGTTGCTGTACATGTGCGTGAGAACAGAACACATTTCCAGCAGTAAAGAGTTGTTGGAGAGTTTTAGGAGAAGCTGCGGAATGGCCGGGACGCCTGTGTAAAGTGATATTGCTGCACAGCAGGCCAGGGGGAATGTTTGTGAGAAGACAGAGGAAAATGGCGTGACGCGGTGCGCCACCAGAGGCCCCGGCCAGGCACATTGGCTTCTTACGGTAGCTGACAATAGTGATAATTAGCGAACCTGCCTTTGGGATGTCTGCAGAGATTTCAAGGTCTCTCCCTGGCTCTCCGCATTTAGCTTTCATTTCATTTAAATAAATAGTGCGGTCAGACTCTGCAAACTGCAGGGACCGCGCACAGACGGCAGCCGGCGATTCTCTAAGTGTATTTATCTTAATTTCCAGTCTTTGATGCCTCCCGTCTTTCTAGTACAGTCATTTTTCTTACTTTCTTTTTTTTTTTTTTTTTTGCTTTCTAAAGTTAAATTAAATTTAAAAAAAAAGCCTTAGGGGGCTGGGGTGGATGATGGGGGTGGGGGTGGGGGGTATGAGGAATAGTGATGCGGTGCCCGGCCTCTGATCTGTACAGGCTGAAAGTCATCAGTACCATTTACTGTATGATAGCGGCAGGGGCGTAGCCAGAACTCTATGGGCCCCACAGCAACATTTGAAGGGCCCCTGTTCCAATACTTCTAGAGGGAATCTTCTCTGCAGCAGATGTTCATTTTATGTCCCATAGTAATGCCCTAGTTCACATTATGTCACATTGTAGGGCTGCCAGTACACATTATGCCACACAGTATTCCCAATTCACATTATGCCACTGTCCCCAGTTCATATTATGCCACATTACACTGCCACAGTTTATATTTTGTAACTTTGTAATGCTATCCAGTTCTTTATATACCACACTACTAAGAGCAAGTCCAGGAGCATACCTAGATATATTGAAGACCCCAATGGAAAAAGTTTTTAAGGGCCCCTATCTACCACCCAATGGGGAAAAATGTATATAACACATGTAACTGTGACAGGGAAGGTGGCCCCTCTCAGCTCTGGGCCCCATAGCAGCTGCACCCCCTGCACCTATGGTAGCTACACCCTGTATATAACACATGTAACTGTGACAGGGAAGGTGGCCTCTCTCAGCTCTGGGCCCCATAGCAGCTGCACCCCCTGCACCTATGGTAGCTACACCCTGTATATAGCACATGTAACTGTGACAGGGAAGGTGGCTCCTCTCAGCTATGGCCCCATAGCAGCTGCACTCCCTGCACCTATGGTAACTACACCCTGTATATAACACATGTAACTGTGACAGGGAAGGTGGCTCCTCTCATCTCTGGGCCCCATAGCAACTGCACTCCCTGCACCTATGGTAGCTACGCCCTGTATATAGCATATGTAACTGTGATAGGGAAGGTGGCTCCTCTCAGCTCTGGGCCCCATAGCAGCTGCACTTCCTGCACCTATGGTAGCAACGCCCGGTATATAACACATGTAACTGTGACCGGGAAGGTGGCCCCTCTCATCTCTGGCCCCATAGCAGCTGCACTCCCTGCACCTATGGTAGCTACACCCTGTATATAACACATGTAACTGTGACAGGGAAGGTGGCCCCTCTCAGCTCTGGCCCCATAGCAGCTGCACTCCCTGCACCTATGGTAGCTACACCCTGTATATAACACATGTAACTGTGACAGGGAAGGTGGCCCCTCTCATCTCTGGGCCCCATAGCAGCTGCTCTCCCTGCTCCTATGGTAGCTACACCCTGTATATAACAAAAGTAACTGTGACAGGGAAGGTGGCTCCTCTCAGCTCTGGGCCCCATAGCAGCTGCACTCCCTGCACCTATGGTAGCTACATCCTGTATATAACACATTAACTGTGACGGGTACGGTGGCCCCTCTCAGCTCTGGGCCCCATAGCAGCTGCACTCCCTGCACCTATGGTAGCTACGCCCTTGTCTCCTGATATACTCTGTGCTGCTGGGGACCCTGCTCCTCCCACTATATAACGGTCTGTGGCTTCCTGCTGCCTCCATTCCCCTCCTCACATCATGTCACTGCCCCTGTCACATGCAGCCCTGTCCTCACTGACACATCACTCATCTCCTGATATACTCTGTGCTGCTGGGGACCCTGCTCCTCCCACTATATAACTCTCAGTCTGTGGCTTCCTGCTGCCTCCATTCCCCTCCTCACACCATGTCACTGCCCCTGTCACATGCAGCCCTGTACTCACTGACACCTCACACGGCACTATAAGGGGCCTATTTACAAACATACAGAGAATGGTGAAAACTCTCCCACTGTCTTGGGTCACTCTTGTAGCCCAACTCTGCCTATAGCCCCCAATGGCATCACACCAGGTGCCCCTATATCGCACCAAGCCGCCATAGTATAATCACACAGGATAGGACTGGCTGGACGGCTCTGCGGGAAACTAAATGAAATAGGGACAGAGCTAAATGAGCTGCTTTGTAACAAACCAAAATGAGAAGGTAGGAAAACATCTGCGATATGATACGTGCAGCAGGATGGACGCTCACAGACCACCAGGGAATGCACACCTCCTATGTAACACTTACCAGTCTTGCTCCTGTTTTCCTATAACTGTTATAAGAAATGGTCACATAGGACCCTGCAGAAAGACAGGTTACTGACAGAGCCGGTAGCTGCCGGGCCGATTGCTACCAATAATCTGTCCCCAGAGCCTGGATGCGATGTAGTGTCTGCATGTCAGAATGCCGACACTGATTTTGATGCGAGTCTATCGCTAACCTTCATAAAAATGTTTCCATGTTGCTGACATCATAGCTGTTGACAGTGTGGTATCTACATTGTCAATGACGACTTGATGACTGCATCCATGTAGCTTTTGTAACGTCCCATTAAATGCTACTGATGGCTTTCAGCCTGTACAGATCAGAGGCCCTGGACCACAAAACTATTCCCCCCGCTATCATACAGTAAATGCTACTGATGGCTTTCAGCCTGTACAGATCAGAGGCCCGGGACTGCATTACTATTCCAAACGCTATCCAAGGGCGTAGCTACCATAGGTGCAGGGAGTGCAGCTGCTATGGGGCCAGAGCTGAGAGGGGCCATCTTCCCTGTCACAGTTATATGTGTTATATACAGGGTGTATCTACCATACGTGCAGGGAGTGCAGGTGCTATGGGGCCCAGAGCTGAAAGGGGCCACCTTCCCTGTCACAGTTACATATGTTATATACAGGGTGTAGCTACCATAGGTGCAGGGAGTGCAGGTGCTATGGGGCCCAGAGCTGAAAGGGGCCACCTTCCCTGTCACAGTTACATGCGTTATATACAGGGTGTAGCTACCATAGGTGCAGGGAGTGCAGCTGCTATGGGGCCAGAGCTGAGAGGGGCCATCTTCCCTGTCACAGTTATATGTGTTATATACAGGGTGTATCTACCATACGTGCAGGGAGTGCAGGTGCTATGGGGCCCAGAGCTGAAAGGGGCCACCTTCCCTGTCACAGTTACATATGTTATATACAGGGTGTAGCTACCATAGGAGCAGGGAGTGCAGGTGCTATGGGGCCCAGAGCTGAAAGGGGCCACCTTCCCTGTCACAGTTACATGTGTTATATACAGGGTGTAGCTACCATAGGTGCAGGGAGTGCAGCTGCTATGGGGCCAGAGCTGAGAGGGGCCACCTTCCCTGTCACAGTTACATGAATTATATACAGGGTGTAGCTACCATAGGTGCAGGGAGTGCAGCTGCTATGGGGCCAGAGCTGAGAGGGGCCACCTTCCCTGTCACAGTTACATGTGTTATATACAGAGTATAGCTACCATAGGTGCAGGGAGTGCAGCTGCTATGGGGCCCAGAGCTGAAAGGGGCCACCTTCCCTGTCACAGTTACATGTGTTATATACAGGGTGTAGCTACCATAGGTGCAGGGAGTGCAGCTGCTATGGGGCCAGAGCTGAGAGGGGCCACCTTCCCTGTCACAGTTACATGTGTTATATACAGGGTGTAGCTACCATAGGTGCAGGGAGTGCAGCTGCTATGGGGCCAGAGCTGAGAGGGGCCACCTTCCCTGTCACAGTTACATGTGTTATATACAGGGTGTAGCTACCATAGGTGCAGGGAGTGCAGCTGCTATGAGACCAAAGCTGAGAGGGGCCACCTTCCCTGTCACAGTTACATGTGTTATATACAGGGTGTAGATACCATAGGTGCAGGGAGTGCAGCTGCTATGGGGCCAGAGCTGAGAGGGGCCACCTTCCCTGTCACAGTTACATGTGTTATATACAGGGTGTAGCTACCATAGGTGCAGGGAGTGCAGCTGCTATGAGACCAGAGCTGAGAGGGGCCACCTTCCCTGTCACAGTTACATGTGTTATATACAGGGGTGTAGCTACCATAGGTGCAGGGAGTACAGCTGCTATGGGGTCAGAGCTGAGAGGGGCCACCTTCCCTGTCACAGTTACATGTGTTATATACAGGGTGTAGCTACCATAGGTGCAGGGAGTGCAGCTGCTATGGGGCCCAGAGCTGAGAGGGGCCACCTTCCCTGTCACAGTTACATGTGTTATATACAGAGTGTAGCTACCATAGGTTCAGGGAGTGCAGCTGCTATGGGGCCCAGAGCTGAGAGGGGTCACCTTCCCTGTCACAGTTACATGTGTTATATACAGGGTGTAGCTACCATAGGTGCAGGGAGTGCAGCTGCTATGGGGCCAGAGCTGAGAGGGGCCACCTTCCCTGTCACAGTTACATGTGTTATATATACAGGGTGTAGCTACCATAGGTGCAGGGAGTGCAGCTGCTATGGGGCCAGAGCTGAGAGGGGCCACCTTCCCTGTCACAGTTACATGTGTTATATACAGGGTGTAGATACCATAGGTGCAGGGAGTACAGCTGCTATGGGGCCCAGAGCTAAGAGGAGCCACCTTCCCTGTTACAGTTACATGTGTTATATACAGGGTGTAGTTACCATAGGTGCAGGGAGTGCAGCTGCTATGGGGCCAGAGCTGAGAGGGGCCACCTTCCCTGTCACAGTTACATGTGTTATATACAGGGTGTAGCTACCATAGGTGCAGGGAGTGTAGCTGCTATGGGGCCCAGAGCTGAGAGGGGCCACCTTCCCTGTCACAGTTACATGTGTTATATACAGGGTGTAGCTACCATAGGTGCAGGGAGTGCAGATGCTATGGGACCCAGAGCTGAGAGGGGCACCTTCCCTGTCACAGTTACATGTGTTATATACAGGGTGTAGCTACCATAGGTGCAGGGAGTACAGCTGCTATGGGGCCCAGAGCTAAGAGGGGCCACCTTCCCTGTTACAGTTACATGTGTTATATACAGGGTGTAGTTACCATAGGTGCAGGGAGTGCAGCTGCTATGGGGACCAGAGCTGAGAGAGGCCACCTTCCCTGTCACAGTTACATGTGTTATATACAGGGTGTAGCTACCATAGGTGCAGGGAGTGTAGCTGCTATGGGGCCCAGAGCTGAGAGGGGCCACCTTCCCTGTCACAGTTACATGTGTTATATACAGAGTGTAGCTACCATAGGTTCAGGGAGTGCAGCTGTTATGAGACCAGAGCTGAGAGGGGCCACCTTCCCTGTCACAGTTACATGTATTATATACAGGGTGTAGCTACCACAGGTGCAGGGAGTGCAGCTGCTATGGGGCCCAGAGCTGAGAGGGGCCACCTTCCCTGTCACAGTTACATGTGTTATATACAGGGTGTAGCTACCATAGGTGCAGGGAGTGCAGCTGCTATGGGGCCCAGAGCTGAGAGGGGTCACCTTCCCTGTCACAGTTACATGTGTTATATACAGGGTGTAGCTACCATAGGTGCAGGGAGTGCAGCTGCTATGGGGCCCAGAGCTGAGAGGAGCCACCTTCCCTGTCACAGTTACATGTGTTATATACAGGGTGTAGCTACCATAGGTGCAGGGAGTGCAGCTGCTATGGGGCCCAGAGCTGAGAGGGGCCACCGTCCCTGTCACAGTTACATGTGTTATATACAGGGTGTAGCTACCATAGGTGCAAGGAGTGCCGCTGCTATGGGGCCCAGAGCTGAGAGGGGTCACATCCCTGTCACAGTTACATGTGTTATATACAGGGGTGTAGCTACCATAGGTGCAGGGAGTGCAGCTGCTATGGGGCCAGAGCTGAGAGGGGCCACCGTCCCTGTCACAGTTACATGTGTTATATAGAGGGTGTAGCTACCATAGGTGCAGGGAGTACAGCTGCTATGGGGCCAGAGCTGAGAGGGGCCACCGTCCCTGTCACAGTTACATGTGTTATATACAGGGTGTAGCTACCATAGGTGCAGGGAGTGCAGCTGCTATGGGGCCCAGAGCTGAGAGGGGCCACCTTCCCTGTCACAGTTACATGTGTTATATACAGGGGTGTAGCTACCATAGGTGCAGGGAGTGCAGCTGCTATGGGGCCCAGAGCTGAGAGGGGCCACCTTCCCTGTTACAGTTACATGTGTTATATACAAGGGTGTAGCTACCATAGGTGCAGGGAGTGTAGCTGCTATGGGGCCCAGAGCTGAGAGGAGCCACCTTCCCTGTCACATTTACATGTGTTATATACAGGGTGTAGTTACCATAGGTGCAGGGAGTGCTGCTGCTATGGGGCCCAGAGCTGAGGGGCCACCTTCCCTCTCACAGTTACATATGTTATATACAAGGGTGTAGCTACCATAGGTGCAGGGAGTGCTGCTGCTATGGGGCCCAGAGCTGAGAGGAGCCACCTTCCCTGTCACAGTTACATGTGTTATATACAAGGGTGTAGCTACCATAGGTGCAGGGAGTGCAGCTGCTATGGGGCCTAGAGCTGAGAGGGGCCACCTTGTGAATTGGGGGTACTGTGTGGCTTAATGTGTACTGGCAGCCCTACAATGTGACATAATGTGAACTAGGGCATTACTCTGGGACATAAAATGAATATCTGCTGCAGAGAAGTTTCCCTCTGGAAGCATTGGGACAGGGGCCCTTCAAATGTTGCTATGGGGCCCACATAGTTCTGGCTATGCCCTTGTCAGGAGATGAGTGAGTGTATCAGGCAAGTCAGCAAGTGGCGATACTATCTGGGAGCTGTTTAGAAATGTATTTGTGAAGGCCTCCACTCGGCTACTGCTGGAGAATGTGTATATATAATATGTAATATGAAGAGCATGTGTACAGTTACTCTCTAGTAATACTCTTATCTTACTGACTTTCATTTTGCAGATAGTCTCTGGCCCAAGATCCGAGTTCCGCTGAAAGTGGTGAGAACTCTAGAAAACAAACTGAGCAACCGATTCTTTCCTTATGATGAGATCGAAACAGAGGCGGTGCTGGCCATTGATGATGACATCATCATGTTGACATCAGACGAGTTGCAATTTGGTTATGAGGTGAGACTCCTATGTGTCATTTTTTTGTACAAACAGTGAGGAACGCATCTTGGTCTAATTCATGTAAATGTAAAAGCGAAATGACCCGTCCACCGCTATGGGCCCGTAGGCTTTGTGACTTTTATTGTTTTTGCGTTTTATAGATCGGTCATTTTTAGAATAATGGGTCTTTATCATTGACATAATTGTATTAGTTTTTATGTGCACGGAGGTGAATATATCCTGTAATTTCATTAAGGGATCGTCGTAGGTCGGTGTGCAATTCACAGGGGAGGCAGAGAAAGCATCCTATTCATTTCCATATGAACGTATAGGCTGGATAGTGGGGTTCAGTCCCCAGGAGGCTTCACTGCAACTATACTGCAGATACACTTGTGCTCAGTCCCGGGCGTCTCGGCCGCGCTGAGTGTCTTCATTACTAGTAAAATGTGCGTCTAATCACGTAGATAAGACCACTAAATAGCGACAGAACTACTTTGCTAGATTACACTGATCAGTCTGCGGCATTTGTACAACTGTATGTGACTGAGAGCGATGCCGCGACTTTTCCTCGCGCCAAGTTCCATTGTATAACGTATTCCTCTGCTGTTAAATTCACATCACTGTGAGCGTTTATTCACTGATCCTGCACTGCAAATAAGATGCAAAAAGACGGTATGCTACACTGCTTGGTGCACCTCAGTCGTACGCTACGCTGCTTGGTGCATCTCAGTCGTACGCTACACTGCTTGGTGCACCTCAGTCGTACGCTACGCTGCTTGGTGCACCTCAGTCGTACGCTACGCTGCTTGGTGCATCTCAGTCGTACGCTACACTGCTTGGTGCATCTCAGTCGTACGCTACGCTGCTTGGTGCATCTCAGTCGTACGCTACGCTGCTTGGTGCATCTCAGTCGCACTCTACGCTGCTTGGTGCATCTCAGTCGCACTCTACGCTGCTTGGTGCATCTCAGTCGCACTCTACGCTGCTTGGTGCATCTCAGTCGCACTCTACGCTGCTTGGTGCATCTCAGTCGTACGCTACGCTGCTTGGTGCATCTCAGTCGTACGCTACGCTGCTTGGTGCACCTCAGTCGTACGCTACACTGCTTGGTGCATCTCAGTCGTACGCTACGCTGCTTGGTGCATCTCAGTCGTACGCTACGCTGCTTGGTGCATCTCAGTCGTACGCTACGCTGCTTGGTGCATCTCAGTCGCACTCTACGCTGCTTGGTGCAGCTCAGTCGCACTCTACGCTGCTTGGTGCATCTTAGTCGTGCGCTACACTGATTGGTGCACCTCAGTCGTACGCTACACTGCTTGGTGCACCTCAGTCGTACGCTACACTGCTTGGTTCACCTCAGTCGTACGCTACACTGCTTGGTGCACCTCAGTCATGCTTGCGTCTTGCTCCGTATGGTGTGTAGATGGTAGATGTATGAGGGGCTTACGGTCATTAGGTCGACAGTCAATAGGTCAACCACTCTTGGTCGACATGCATTAGGTTGAGATGGTCGGTAGGTCGACATGGAAAAAGGTCAACATTAGTTTCTCTAACGTCCTAAGTGGATGCTGGGGACTCTGTAAGGACCATGGGGAATAGCGGCTCCGCAGGAGACTGGGCACATCTAAAGAAAGCTTTAGGACTATCTGGTGTGCACTGGCTCCTCCCCCTATGACCCTCCTCCAAGCCTCAGTTAGATCTCTGTGCCCGAACGAGAAGGGTGCACACTAGGGGCTCTCCTGAGCTTCTTAGTGAAAGTTTTAGTTTAGGTTTTTTATTTTCAGTGAGACCTGCTGGCAACAGGCTCACTGCATCGAGGGACTAAGGGGAGAAGAAGCGAACTCACCTGCGTGCAGAGTGGATTGGGCTTCTTAGGCTACTGGACATTAGCTCCAGAGGGACGATCACAGGCCCAGCCATGGATGGGTCCCAGAGCCGCGCCGCCGGCCCCCTTACAGAGCCAGAAGACAGAAGAGATCCGGAAAATCGGCGGCAGAAGACATCCTGTCTTCACCAAGGTAGCGCACAGCACTGCAGCTGTGCGCCATTGCTCCTCAGCACACTTCACACTCCGGTCACTGAGGGTGCAGGGCGCTAGGGGGGGGCGCCCTGAGCAGCAATAAAAACACCTTGGCTGGCGAAAATACATCACATATAGCCCCCAGGGCTATATGGATGAATTTTAACCCCTGCCAGAATCCATAAAAAAGCAGGAGAAAAGTCCGCGAAAAAGGGGCGGAGCCTATCTCCTCAGCACACTGGCGCCATTTTCCCTCACAGCTCCGTTGGAGGGAAGCTCCCTGGCTCTCCCCTGCAGTCACTACACTACAGAAAGGGTTAAAAAAGAGAGGGGGGCACTAATTAGGCGCAGTATTAACAATACAGCAGCTATAAGGGGAAAAACACTTATATAAGGTTATCCCTATATATATATATATATATATATATATATATATATATATATATATATATATATATATATATATATAGCGCTTTGGTGTGTGCTGGCAAACTCTCCCTCTGTCTCCCCAAAGGGCTAGTGGGGTCCTGTCCTCTATCAGAGCATTCCCTGTGTGTGTGCTGTATGTCGGTACGTTTGTGTCGACATGTATGAGGAGAAAAATGATGTGGAGACGGAGCAGATTGCCTGTAATAGTGATGTCACCCCCTAGGGGGTCGACACCTGAGTGGATGAACTGTTGGAAGGAATTACGTGACAGTGTCAGCTTTGTATAAAAGACAGTGGTTGATCTGAGACAGCCGGCTACTCAGCTTGTGCCTGTCCAGACGTCTCATAGGCCGTCAGGGGCTCTAAAGCGCCCGTTACCTCAGATGGCAGATGTAGACGCCGACACGGATACTGACTCCAGTGTCGACGGTGAAGAGACAAATGTGACTTCCAGTAGGGCCACACGTTACATGATTGAGGCAATGAAAAATGTTTTACACATTTCTGATAATACGAGTACCACCAAAAAGGGGTATTATGTTCGGTGAGGAAAAACTACCTGTAGTTTTCCTGAATCTGAGAAATTAAATGAGGTGTGTGATGATGCGTGGTTTTCCCCCAATAACAACTGATAATTTCTAAAATGTTATTGGCATTATATCCTTTCCCGCCAGAGGTTAGGGTGCGTTGGGAAACACCCCCTAGGGTGGATAAAGCGCTCACACGCTTGTAAGGGCTCTACCCTCTCCTGAGATGGCCGCCCTTAAGGATCCTGCTGATAGAAAGCAGGAGGGTATCCTAAAATGTATTTACACACATACTGGTGTTATACTGCGACCAGCAATCGCCTCAGCCTGGATGTGCAGTGCTGGGTTGGCGTGGTCGGATTCCCTGACTGAAAATATTGATACCCTAGATAGGGACAGTATATTTTTGCCTATAGAGCATTTAAAAGATGCATTTCTATATATGCGTGATGCACAGCGGAATATTTGCCGACTGGCATCAAGTCTAAGTGCGTTGTCCATTTCTACCAGTAGAGGGTTATGGACACGTCAGTGGTCAGGTGATGCGTATTCCAAACGGCATTTGGAAGTATTGCCTTAATAAGGGGAGGAGTTATTTGGGGTCGGTCTTTCAGACCTGGTGGCCACGGCAACAGCTGGGAAATCCACGTTTGTACCCCAGGTCGCCTCTCAACATGAGAAGACGCCGTATTATCAGGCGCAGTCTTTTCGTGGACAAGCGGGCAAAATGTTCCTCATTTCTGCCCCGTGACAGAGGGAGAGGAAAAAGGCTGCAGAAATCAGCCAGTTCCCAGGAACAGAAACCCTCTCCCGCCTCTGCCAAGCCCTCAGTATGACGCTGGGGCTTTACAAGCAGAATCAGGCACGGTGGGGGGCCCGTCTCAATGAATTTCAGCGCGCAGTGGGCTCACTCGCAAGTAGACCCCTGGATCCTTCAGGCGATATCTCAGGGGTACAAATTAGAATTCGAGACGTCTCCCCCTCGCCGTTTTCCTAAAGTCGGCTTTACCGATGTCTCCTTCTGACAGGGAGACAGTTTTGGAAGCCATTCACAAGCTGTATTCCCAGCAGGTGATAATCAAGGTACCCCTCCTGCAACAGGGAACGGGGTATTATTCCACACTGTTGTGGTACCGAAGCCGGACGGCTCGGTGAGACCGATTCTAAATCTAAAATCTTTGAACACTTACATACAGAGGTTCAAATTCAAGATTGAGTCACTCAGAGCAGTGATTGCGAACCTGGAAGAAGGGGACTACATGATGTCTCGGGACATCAAGGATGCTTACCTTCATGTCAAAATTTACCCTTCTCACCAAGGGTACCTCAGATTTATGGTACAGAACTGTCACTATCAGTTCAGACGCTGCCGTATGGATGGTCCACGGCACCCCGGGTCTTTACCAAGGTAATGGCCGAAATGATGATATTCCTTCGAAGGAAGGGAATTTTAGTTATCCCTTACTTGGACGATTCCCTGATAAGAGTAAGATCCAGGGAACAGTTGGAGGTCGGTGTAGCACTATCTCAGGTAGTGTTGCGGCAGCACGATTGGATTCTCAATATTCCAAAATCGCAGCTGGTTCCGACGACTTGTCTTCGGTTCCTAGGGATGATCCTGGACACAGTCCAGAAAAAGGTGTTTCTCCCGGAGGGGAAAGACAGGGAGTTATCCGAGCTAGTCAGGAACCTCCTAAAACCGAGCCAAGTCTCAGTGCATCAATGCACAAGGGTTCTGGGTAAAATGGTGGCTTCCTACGAAGCAATCCCATTCGGCAGATTCCACGCAAGAACTTTCCAGTGGGACCTGCTGGACAAATGGTCCGGGTCGCATCTTCAGATGCATCAGCGGATAACCCTGTCACCAAGGACAAGGGTGTCCCTCCTGTGGTGGTTGCAGAGTGCTCATCTTCTAGAGGGCCACAGATTCGGCATTCAGGACTGGGTCCTGGTGACCACGGATGCCAGCCTGCGAGGCTGGGGAGCAGTCACACAGGGAAGGAATATCCAGGGCTTATGGTCAAGCCTGGAGACATCACTTCACATAAATATCCTGAAGCTAAGGGCCATTTACAATGCTCTAAGCTTAGCAAGACCTCTGCTTCAAGGTCAGCCGGTGTTGATCCAGTCGGACAACATCACGGCAGTCACCCACGTAAACAGACAGGGTGGCACAAGAAGCAGGAGGGCAATGGCAGAAGCTGCAAGGATTCTTCGCTGGGCGGAAAATCATGTGATAGCACTGTCAGCAGTATTCATTCCGGGAGTGGACAACTGGGAAGCAGACTTCCTCAGCACGACCTCCACCCGGGAGAGTGGGGACTTCACCCAGAAGTCTTCCACATGATTATAAACCGTTGGGAAAAACTCGACAGGTATTGCGCCAGGTCAAGGGACCCTCAGGCAATAGCTGTAGACGCTCTGGTAACACCGTGGGTGTACCAGTCAGTGTATGTGTTCCCTCCTCTGCCTCTCATACCCAAGGTACTGAGATTGATAAGATGGAGAGGAGTAAGCACTATATTCGTGGCTCCGGATTGGCCAAGAAGGACTTGGTAACCGGAACTTCAAGAGATGCTCACGGAGGATCCGTGGCCTCTACCTCTAAGAAGGGACCTGCTCCAACAAGGACCCTGTCTGTTCCAAAACTTACCGCGGCTGCGTTTGACGGCATGGCGGTTGAACGCCGGATCCTGAAGGAAAAAAGGCATTCCGGATGAAGTCATCCCTATCCTGATCAAAGCCAGGAAGGATGTAACCGCAAAACATTATCACCGCATTTGGCGAAAATATGTTGCGTGGTGCGAGGCCAGTAAGGCCCGACGGAGGAAATTCAACTGGGTCGATTCCTACATTTCCTGCAAACAGGAGTGTCTATGGGCCTGAAATTGGGGTCCATTAAGGTTCAAATTTCGGCCCTGTCAATTTTCTTCCAAAAAGAACTAGCTTCAGTCCCTGAAGTTCAGACGTTTGTAAAAGGGGTACTGCATATACAGCCTCCTTTTGTGCCTCCAGTGGCACTTTGGGATCTCAATGTAGTTTTTTGGGTTCCAAAAGTCACATTGGTTTGAACCACTTAAATCTGTGGAGTTAAAATATCTCACATGGAAAGTGGTCATGCTGTTGGCCCTGGCCTGGGCCAGGCGCGTGTCAGAATTGGCGGCTTTATCCTGTAAAAGCCCTTATCTGATTTTCCATTCGGACAGGGCGGAATTGAGGACTCGTCCTCAGTTTCTCTCTAAGGTGGTTTCAGCGTTTCACCCGAACCAACCTATTGTGGTGCCTGCGGCTACTAGGGACTTGGAGGACTCCAAGTTGCTAGACGTTGTCAGGGCCCTGAAAATATATGTTTCCAGGACGGCTGGAGTCAGAAAATCTGACTCGCTGTTTATCCTGTATGCACCCAACAACAAATGCCGAGTGCTGTATAAATAGAAACCACGAGGCTTACTCTCCCTATCAGACGGCAATCTCATTCGGTGCTGCAGAGTCATCCGCACTCTCCCGCCCGTTTGGGAGCTTTGGTATAATCCCCATGGTCCTTACGGAGTCCCCAGCATCCACTAGGACGTCAGAGAAAATAAGAATTTACTTACCGATAATTCTATTTCTCATAGTCCGTAGTGGATACTGGGCGCCCTTCCCAAGTGCGGATTGTCTGCAATACTTGTACATAGTTATTGTTACAAAAAAATCGGGTTATTGCTGTAGTGAGCCATCTTTTCAGAGGCTCCGCTGTTATCATGCTGTTAACTGGGTTCAGATCACAGGTTGTACGGTGTGATTGGTGTGGCTGGTATGAGTCTTACCCGGGATTCAAAATCCTTCCTTATTGTGTACGCTCGTCCGGGCACAGTATCCTAACTGAGGCTTGGAGGAGGGTCATAGGGGGGGGAGCCAGTGCACACCAGATAGTCCTAAAGCTTTCTTTAGATGTGCCCAGTCTCCTGCGGAGCCGCTATTCCCCATGGTCCTTACGGAGTCCCCAGCATCCACTACGGACTACGAGAAATAGAATTATCGGTAAGTAAATTCTTATTTTTTCATTAAAAAAAAAAAAAACTTTCATACTTTACGATCCACCTGGACTACGATTGGGAATAGTAACTGGTTCCGAGCACAGCGGAAGCATGGCGAGCGAAGCGAGGGGACACGGTGCACTAATTGGGGTTCCTGGTCACTTTACGAAGAAAACAACACCAAAACGGTTAAAACAAAAAACCTCATGTCAACCTTTTTTCATGTCGGAGAGCGCAGCCAGGCGGACGGAGAGCGCAGTCAGGCGGATGGAGAGCCGGGCGGAGAGCGCAGACAGGCGGGCGGAGAGCACAGACAGGCGGATGGAGAGCGCAGTCTGGCGGACAGAGAGCACATGCGGACGGAGAGCCGGGCGGAGTGCGCAGACAGGCGGGCGGAGAGCACAGACAGGCGGATGGAGAGCGCAGTCAGGCGGACGGAGAGCACAGGCGGACGGAGAGCCGGGTGGAGTGCGCAGACAGACAGGCGGACGGGTGGAGTCACTTGGTTTAAAGTGTCTTCCAGGACTTAGCACAATGTAGCGCTGAGTAATAATCACGGAACGCCAGCAGTGAGGAAGCGTAGCGGGCAGCTCTGACTGCAGAGACTGGTTCTCCTGGCGAGTAGCTTAGTTCAGACCGGAGCTTATTCCGTGTTTGTATCTGTGGTCAATGTAGAGAGAGAAATGTGAAGGTGGCGTTCCGCTTTAATCGTAGGACCATGATGCCCTGTGCTATCTGCAGACGTATTGGAAATGCGTAAAATAAACTTCCATTCACTGGAAGGAGGAAAACGAGAAAAGTCTGTTGTATTCTGCCTGTAGGACAGGAGCAGAGTGCGCCAGTTGTGTGATGTGAGACACAGAGTATGCCCTGGGAGCCAGCGGACGGAAGTCCTTACAGTCCCCTGTGAATTGGGCAATAGCAGTGTTGGTGCCAGCTGCGTGGTTCTGTGGGAAATGTGCCCCTTTCCGCCTTCCACGCTGTCTGCTCATTGCTGGTTATTGCCGTCTGATAGGGAGAGTAAGCCTCGTGGTTTCTATTTATACAGCACTCGGCATTTGTTGCTTTTCTTCCCTATTTATCGATCTGCATCTGTTCCCGCCATGCGATATTTACTGACATGGACATGACCTGCGATGCCTTTTAGTAAATTCATTGCCCGATCTGTCTGGGTGTAATGCTTTGCAGCCACGTTTTTATATCCTCAGAATGAATTGTGTGTTTCCTAGAATGTGGCCTCATACAGGTCCCTGGATGCTATTGTATCCAGTGCAGAACATTTCCCTGATGATATAAACACAAGGAAAATAGTAATCAGAGGTCATATATCTGCTGGTGTAAAGTAGGCTGTTCGGATTTATCATACGTTTTACCCTTTTGGACTACTTTAGAATAAAGGATTCCCATTGTATAATAAAGCCACAAATGCAGTTTATATTTTATTACATTTTTATATGGGAGATGAGTTTTGCATGTATTACAACCCAGCAAGGACACTCTTGTGCATAGGACGTTATATTGTGCGAGGACACTCTTGTGCATATGACGTTATATTATGCGAGGACACTCTTATGCATAGGACGTTATATTGTGCGAGGACACTCTTGTGCATAGGACGTTATATTGTGTGAGGACACGCTTGTGCATATGACGTTATATTGTGCGAGGACACTCTTGTGCATAGGACGTTATAGAGATGTTATATTGTACGAGTATACTCTTGTGCATATGACGTTATATTGTGAGGACACTCTTGTGCACATGACGTTACATTGTGTGAGGACACTCTTGTGCATAGGACGTTGTATTGTACGAGGACACTCTTGTGCATATGACGTTATATTGTGAGGACACTCTTGTGCACATGACGTTACATTGTGGGAGGACACTCTTGTGCATAGGACGTTGTATTGTACGAGGACACTCTTGTGCATAGGAAATTATATTGTACGAGGATACTCTTGTGCATAGTACGTTGTATTGTACGAGGACACTCTTGTGCATAGGAAATTATATTGTACGAGGATACTCTTGTGCATAGGACGTTATATTGTACGAGGATACTCTTGTGCATATTATGTTATATTGGGGGTAATTCCAAGTTGATCGCAGCAGGATTTTGTTAGCAGTTGGGCAAAACCATGTGCACTGTAGATATAACATGTGCAGAGAGAGTTAGATTTGGGTGGGTTATATTGTTTCTGTGCACGGTAAATACTGGCTGCTTTATTTTTACACTGCAAATTAGATTGCAGATTGAACACACCACACCCAAATCTAACTCTCTCTGCACATGTTATATCTGCCTCCAACTGCAGTGCACATGGTTTTGCCCAACTGCTAACAAAATTCCTGCTGCGATCAACTCAGAATTACCCCCATTGTGCGAGGACACTCTTGTGTATAGGACGTTACATTGTGGGAGGACACTCTTGTGCATAGGACGTTATATTGTACGAGGATACTCTTGTGCATAGGACGTTCTATTGTACGAGGATACTCTTGTGCATAGGACGTTATATTGTGCGAGGATACTCTTGTGCATAGGACGTTATATTGTACGAGGATACTCTTGTGCATAGGACGTTATATTGTACGAGGATACTCTTGTGCATAGGACGTTTATATTGTGCGAGGATACTCTTGTGCATAGGACGTTATATTGTGCGAGGATACTCTTGTGCATAGGACGTTATATTGTGCGAGGATACTCTTGTGCATAGGACGTTATATTGTACGAGGATACTCTTGTGCATAGGACGTTGTATTGTACGAGGACACTCTTGTGCATAGGACGTTATATTGTACGAGGATACTCTTGTGCATAGGACATTATATTGTACAAGGATACTCTTGTGCATAGGACGTTATATTGTACGAGGATACTCTTGTGCATAGGACGTTATATTGTGCGAGGATACTCTTGTGCATAGGACGTTATATTGTACGAGGATACTCTTGTGCATAGGACGTTATATTGTACAAGGATACTCTTGTGCATAGGACGTTACATTGTGTGAGGACACTCTTGTGCATAGGACGTTATATTGTACGAGGATACTCTTGTGCATAGGACGTTATATTGTACGAGGATACTCTTGTGCATAGGACGTTACATTGTGTGAGGACACTCTTGTGCATAGGACGTTATATTGTACGAGGATACTCTTGTGCATAGGACGTTATATTGTACGAGGATACTCTTGTGCATAGGACGTTATATTGTACGAGGATACTCTTGTGCATAGAACGTTATATTATGCGAGGATACTCTTGTGCATAGGACGTTATATTGTACGAGGATACTCTTGTGCATAGGACGTTATATTGTGGGAGGACACTCTTGTGCATAGGACGTTATATTGTACGAGGATACTCTTGTGCATAGGACGTTACATTGTGGGAGGATACTCTTGTGCATAGGACGTTATATTATGCGAGGATACTCTTGTGCATAGGACGTTGTATTGTACGAGGACACTCTTGTGCATAGGACGTTATATTGTACGAGGATACTCTTGTGCATAGGACGTTACATTGTGTGAGGACACTCTTGTGCATAGGACGTTATATTGTACGAGGATACTCTTGTGCATAGGACGTTATATTGTACGAGGATACTCTTGTGCATAGGACGTTATATTGTGCGAGGACACTCTTGTGCATAGGACGTTATATTGTACGAGGATACTCTTGTGCATAGGACGTTACATTGTGTGAGGACACTCTTGTGCATAGGACGTTATATTGTACGAGGATACTCTTGTGCATAGGACGTTATATTGTACGAGGATACTCTTGTGCATAGGACGTTATATTATGCGAGGATACTCTTGTGCATAGGACGTTATATTGTACGAGGATACTCTTGTGCATAGGACGTTATATTGTGGGAGGACACTCTTGTGCATAGGACGTTATATTGTGCGAGGACACTCTTGTGCATAGGACGTTATATTGTACGAGGATACTCTTGTGCATAGGACGTTATATTATGCGAGGATACTCTTGTGCATAGGACGTTATATTATGCGAGGATACTCTTGTGCATAGGACGTTGTATTGTACGAGGATACTCTTGTGCATAGGACGTTATATTATGCGAGGATACTCTTGTGCATAGGACGTTATATTGTACGAGGATACTCTTGTGCATAGGACGTTATATTGTACGAGGATACTCTTGTGCATAGGACGTTATATTATGCGAGGATACTCTTGTGCATAGGACGTTGTATTGTACGATGACACTCTTGTGCATAGGACGTTATATTGTACGAGGATACTCTTGTGCATATTATGTTATATTGGGGGTAATTCCAAGTTGATCGCAGCAGGATTTTGTTAGCAGTTGGACAAAACCATGTGCACTGTAGATATAACCTGTGCAGAGAGAGTTAGATTTGGGTGGGTTATATTGTTTCTGTGCACGGTAAATACTGGCTGCTTTATTTTTACACTGCAAATTAGATTGCAGATTGAACACACCACACCCAAATCTAACTCTCTCTGCACATGTTATATCTGCCCCCCCCTGCAGTGCACATGGTTTTGCCCAATTGCTAACAAAGTACCTGCTGCGATCAACTCAGAATTACCCCCATTGTGCGAGGACACTCTTGTGTATAGGACGTTACATTGTGGGAGGACACTCTTGTGCATAGGACGTTATATTGTACGAGGATACTCTTGTGTATAGGACGTTACATTGTGGGAGGACACTCTTGTGCATAGGACGTTATATTGTACGAGGATACTCTTGTGCATAGGACGTTCTATTGTACGAGGATACTCTTGTGCATAGGACGTTATATTGTACGAGGATACTCTTGTGCATAGGACGTTATATTGTACGAGGATACTCTTGTGCATAGGACGTTATATTGTACGAGGATACTCTTGTGCATAGGACGTTATATTATGCGAGGATACTCTTGTGCATAGGACGTTATATTATGCGAGGATTCTCTTGTGCATAGGACGTTATATTGTACGAGGATACTCTTGTGCATAGGACGTTATATTGTACGAGGATACTCTTGTGCATAGGACGTTATATTATGCGAGGATACTCTTGTGCATAGGACGTTATATTATGCGAGGATACTCTTGTGCATAGGACGTTATATTGTACGAGGATACTCTTGTGCATAGGACGTTATATTATGCGAGGATACTCTTGTGCATAGGACGTTATATTGTACAAGGATACTCTTGTGCATAGGACGTTATATTGTACGAGGATACTGTTGTGCATAGGACGTTATATTATGCGAGGATACTCTTGTGCATGGGACGTTATATTGTACGAGGACACACTTGTGCATAGGACGTTATATTGTGCGAGGATACTCTTGTGCATGGGACGTTATATTGTACGAGGACACACTTGTGCATGGGACGTTATATTGTACGAGGACACACTTGTGCATAGGACGTTATATTGTGCGAGGACACTCTTGTGCATAGGATGTTATATTGTGCGAGGACACTCTTGTGCATAGGACGTTATATTGTGCGAGGATACTCTTGTGCATAGGACGTTATATTGTGCGAGGACACTCTTGTGCATAGGACGTTATATTGTGCGAGGACACTCTTGTGCATAGGACGTTATATTGTGCGAGGACACACTTGTGCATAGGACGTTATATTGTGCGAGGACACTCTTGTGCATAGGACGTTATATTGTGCGAGGACACACTTGTGCATAGGACGTTATATTGTGCGAGGACACACTTGTGCATAGGACGTTATATTGTGCGAGGACACTCTTGTGCATAGGACGTTATATTGTGCGAGGACACTCTTGTGCATAGGACGTTATATTGTGCGAGGACACTCTTGTGCATAGGACGTTATATTGTGCGAGGACACTCTTGTGCATAGGACGTTATATTGTGCGAGGACACTCTTGTGCATAGGACGTTATATTGTGCGAGGATACTCTTGTGCATAGGACGTTATATTATGCGAGGATACTCTTGTGCATAGGACGTTATATTGTGCGAGGACACTCTTGTGCTTAGGACGTTATATTGTGCGAGGACACTCTTGTGCATAGGACGTTATATTGTGCGAGGACACTCTTGTGCATATGACTTTGCATGAATAAAGTAATACGTCTATTGCTTTTCCAACTAACAATGTCGCCTCACACCTGTACGCCCCAGTTGGGTGTAAGTATACACACGTGTGACATACAAACACAGATGAGCTTTGTTTCTGACTTACGGAATCTTTAGGCTTGTGGCTCAGAAACGCAGGCAGAACACAATATTTTGCGTCAGAATTTTAAGGCGTACATTTATGTAGTCTTATTCACAAACTGTATCTGAAGATCGTTTAGGTGTCAGGAGACCTCAAACAGAATTACACCAACTCCGAGTGCGGGGAGGGGTGCGCAGCGTCTGGGTTGTGTGCGGGGAGTGGTGCGCAGCGTCGGGACTGTGGCCCTCATTCCGAGTTGATCGCTCGCTAGCTACTTTTAGCAGCCATTCAAACGCATAGTCACCGCCCACGGGGGGAGTGTATTTTCGCTTTGCAGGAGTGCGAACGCCTGTGCAGCCAAGCGATACAAAAACATTTTGTGCAGAACAAGACCAGCCCTGTAGTTACTTATTCTGTGCGATGATTGCTGCGATGAGTGACGCAGTAATGATGTCATACACCCGCACTGCAAACGCCTGGACACACCTGCGTTTTTCCAAACACTCACAGAATACGGCCAGTTGACGCCCATAAACTCCCTCCTCCTGTCAATCTCATTGCGATCGGAATAGTCGCTATAAGCAGTGCAAAACAACAATGCTCTTTGTACCCGTACACCGCGCGTGCACATTGCGGCCCATACGCATGCATAGTTTTGCTGTTTTTTAAAAAAATATCGCTACGCAGCAAACAACGGCAGCTAGCGATCAACTTGGAATGAGGGCCTCTGTGCAGCGTCGGGGCTGTTTGCGGGGAGGGGTGTACAGCGTCGGGGCTGTGTGCGGGGAGGGGTGTGCAGCGTCGGGGCTGTGTGCGGGGAGGGGTGCGCAGCGTCGGGGTTGTGTGCGGGGAGGGGTGCGCAGCGTCGGGACTGTTTGCGGGGCGGGGTGCGCAGCGTCGGGACTGTTTGCGGGGAGGGGTGCGCAGCGTCGGGACTGTTTGCGGGGAGGGGTGCGCAGCGTCGGGACTGTTTGCGGGGCGGGGTGCGCAGCGTCGGGACTGTTTGCGGGGCGGGGTGTGCAGCGTCGGGACTGTTTGCGGGGAGGGATGCGCAGCGTCGGGACTGTTTGCGGGGCGGGGTGCGCAGCGTCGGGGCTGTGTGTGGGGAGGGGTGCTCAGCGTCGGGGCTGTGTGCGGGGAGGGGTGCTCAACGTCGGGGCTGTTTGCGGGGAGGGGTGCGCAGCGTCGGGGCTGTGTGCGGGGCGGGGTGCGCAGCGTCGGGAATGTTTGCGGGGAGGGGTATGCAGCGTCGGGAATGTTTGCGGGGCGGGGTGCGCAGCGTCGGAGCCGTTTGCGGGGCGGGGTGCGCAGCTTCGGAGCTGTGTGCGGGGAGGGGTGCACAGCGTCAGGAATGTGTGCGGGGAGGGGTGCTCAGCGTCGGAGCGGTGTGCGGGGCGGGGTGTGCAGCGTCGGGAATGTTTGCGGGGCGGGGTGCGCAGCGTCGGAGCCGTGTGCGGGGCGGGGTGCGCAGCTTCGGAGCTGTGTGCGGGGAGGGGTGCACAGCGTCAGGAATGTGTGCGGGGAGGGGTGCTCAGCGTCGGAGCGGTGTGCGGGGCGGGGTGTGCAGCGTCGGGGCTGTGTGCGGGGAGGGGTGTGCAGCGTCGGGGCTGTGTGCGGGGAGGGGTGCGCAGCGTCGGGGTTGTGTGCGGGGAGGGGTGCGCAGCGTCGGGACTGTTTGCGGGGCGGGGTGCGCAGCGTCGGGACTGTTTGCGGGGAGGGGTGCGCAGCGTCGGGACTGTTTGCGGGGAGGGGTGCGCAGCGTCGGGACTGTTTGCGGGGCGGGGTGCGCAGCGTCGGGACTGTTTGCGGGGCGGGGTGTGCAGCGTCGGGACTGTTTGCGGGGAGGGATGCGCAGCGTCGGGACTGTTTGCGGGGCGGGGTGCGCAGCGTCGGGGCTGTGTGTGGGGAGGGGTGCTCAGCGTCGGGGCTGTGTGCGGGGAGGGGTGCTCAACGTCGGGGCTGTTTGCGGGGAGGGGTGCGCAGCGTCGGGGCTGTGTGCGGGGCGGGGTGCGCAGCGTCGGGAATGTTTGCGGGGAGGGGTATGCAGCGTCGGGAATGTTTGCAGGGAGGGGTATGCAGCGTCGGGAATGTTTGCGGGGCGGGGTGCGCAGCGTCGGAGCCGTGTGCGGGGCGGGGTGCGCAGCTTCGGAGCTGTGTGCGGGGAGGGGTGCACAGCGTCAGGAATGTGTGCGTGGAGGGGTGCTCAGCGTCGGAGCGGTGTGCGGGGCGGGGTGTGCAGCGTCGGGAATGTTTGCGGGGCGGGGTGCGCAGCGTCGGAGCCGTGTGCGGGGCGGGGTGCGCAGCTTCGGAGCTGTGTGCGGGGAGGGGTGCACAGCGTCAGGAATGTGTGCGGGGAGGGGTGCTCAGCGTCGGAGCGGTGTGCGGGGCGGGGTGTGCAGCGTCGGGGCTGTGTGCGGGGAGGGGTGTGCAGCGTCGGGGCTGTGTGCGGGGAGGGGTGCGCAGCGTCGGGGTTGTGTGCGGGGAGGGGTGCGCAGCGTCGGGACTGTTTGCGGGGCGGGGTGCGCAGCGTCGGGACTGTTTGCGGGGAGGGGTGCGCAGCGTCGGGACTGTTTGCGGGGAGGGGTGCGCAGCGTCGGGACTGTTTGCGGGGCGGGGTGCGCAGCGTCGGGACTGTTTGCGGGGCGGGGTGTGCAGCGTCGGGACTGTTTGCGGGGAGGGATGCGCAGCGTCGGGACTGTTTGCGGGGCGGGGTGCGCAGCGTCGGGGCTGTGTGTGGGGAGGGGTGCTCAGCGTCGGGGCTGTGTGCGGGGAGGGGTGCTCAACGTCGGGGCTGTTTGCGGGGAGGGGTGCGCAGCGTCGGGGCTGTGTGCGGGGCGGGGTGCGCAGCGTCGGGAATGTTTGCGGGGAGGGGTATGCAGCGTCGGGAATGTTTGCAGGGAGGGGTATGCAGCGTCGGGAATGTTTGCGGGGCGGGGTGCGCAGCGTCGGAGCCGTGTGCGGGGCGGGGTGCGCAGCTTCGGAGCTGTGTGCGGGGAGGGGTGCACAGCGTCAGGAATGTGTGCGGGGAGGGGTGCTCAGCGTCGGAGCGGTGTGCGGGGCGGGGTGTGCAGCGTCGGGACTGTTTGCGGGGCGGGGTGCGCAGCGTCGGGAATGTTTGCGGGGCGGGGTGCGCAGCGTCGGAGCTGTGTGCGGGGAGGGTTGTGCAGCGTCAGGACTGTTTGCGGGGAGGGGTGCTCAGCGTCGGAGCTGTGTGCGGGGTGGGGTGCGCAGCGTCAGGACTCTGCCCGGCTCAGTCAGTGAATGAGGGGTAAATCTGACCATTCCTCATTCTTCATCGGAACGTATCGTCTGACCTTTTCCTTCCCGCTCCAGGATTATAAATCAGAGCTATTTAATGTGGCCAGTAGCATGTTTAACATTTGGGGGTGCTGCTAATGATCCCCCAGCCTGTTCTCATTTTCCTGTAGTTTTGATCCTCTTGTCAGCAGGCGAGTTATGGATGAAGTGATGGAGATGGGGTCTGATTATATCCAGCTGCATACTCTGGGGGTGACACGTCTGTCTGCGGCAGCGTAACAAATCCTACACAACACCCCCTCGTACTCACATTTTCTCCACCGTGTCCCGTGGCTCTTGCTGGGGGTCTGCCTGCTTCTCCTTGTCCAGCAGGATCCCCAGTTCTGAGGCTGAGCGATGTCTGACCAAAGGTTCTAGTTATTGAAGCTGCTGCACAATTACCATCAGTGTATATTACATAAGATCAGAAGACTTGGTGCGTCGCATGCAGCTGTGCTGGCCAATAGGCAGCTTCCATTCTGTTTACCACTATATCATTATACACGTCACCTGGAGACAGCGGCGCTGTGTGATATTCGCTGCTATATGTCCGTGCCGGAGACCTATGGCGTCTAGGCTTCTGACTGATGATGTCATTTTCCTCGTTCTCAGGTATGGCGAGAGTTTCCTGACCGGCTGGTGGGATACCCGGGGCGCCTGCACCTGTGGGACCATGAGATGAGCAAGTGGAAGTATGAATCGGAGTGGACCAATGAGGTGTCTATGGTTCTGACCGGGGCGGCGTTCTATCACAAGGTAATTACGGTCACATGTATAGTATGATGGTGTCTGTGTAATACATGTAATGCTGCAACGGCGTGGTACCTGATATGTGTCACATCGGGCAAAACCAAGGCCGGTGTCTTATCACTGAGGCCGCTCAGTCACCGGAGTGATTAGCTGAAACACCTGTGTTCATGCAGTGCAACGTGTCGGTGATATGGGTGAGGATAGGCTGAGACTGCAGTGCAACGTGTCGGTGATATGGGTGAGGATAGGCTGAGACTGCAGTGTGACGTGTCGGTGATATGGGTGAGGATAGGCTGAGGGTGCAGTGCCACGTGTCGGTGATATGGGTGAGGATAGGCTGAGACTGCAGTGCGACGTGTCGGTGATATGGGTGAGGATAGACTGCAGTGCGACGTGTCGGTGATATGGGTGAGGATAGCCCTGAGACTGCAGTACCACGTGTCAGTGATATGGGTGAGGATAGGCTGAGACTGCAGTGCCACGTGTCGGTGATATGGGTGAGGATAGGCTGAGACTGCAGTGCGACATGTCGGTGATATGGGTGAGGATAGGCTGAGACTGCAGTGCAACGTGTCGGTGATATGGGTGAGGATAGGCTGAGACTGCATTGCGGTGATATGGGTGAGGATAGGCTGAGACTGCAGTGCGACGTGTCGGTGATATGGGTGAGGATAGGCTGAGACTGCAGTGCCACGTGTCGGTGATATGGGTGAGGATAGGCTGAGACTGCAGTGCCACGTGTCGGTGATATGGGTGAGGATAGGCTGAGGGTGCAGTGCCACGTGTCGGTGATATGGGTGAGGATAGGCTGAGACTGCAGTACCACGTGTCAGTGATATGGGTGAGCATAGGCTGAGACTGCAGTGCCACGGGTCGGTGATATGGGTGAGGATAGCCCTGAGACTGCAGTACCACGTGTCAGTGATATGGGTGAGGATAGGCTGAGACTGCAGTGCCACGGGTCGGTGATATGGGTGAGGATAGGCTGAGACTGCAGTGCCACGTGTCGGTGATATGGGTGAGGATAGGCTGAGACTGCAGTACCACGTGTCAGTGATATGGGTGAGGATAGGCTGAGACTGCAGTGCAACGTGTCGGTGATATGGGTGAGGATAGGCTGAGACTGCAGTGCAACGTGTCGGTGATATGGGTGAGGATAGGCTGAGACTGCAGTGTGACGTGTCGGTGATATGGGTGAGGATAGGCTGAGACTGCAGTGCCACGTGTCGGTGATATGGGTGAGGATAGGCTGAGACTGCAGTGCCACGTGTCGGTGATATGGGTGAGGATAGGTTGAGACTGCAGTACCACGTGTCGGTGATATGGGTGAGGATAGGTTGAGACTGCAGTGTGACGTGTCGGTGATATGGGTGAGGATAGGCTGAGACTGCAGTGTGACGTGTCGGTGATATGGGTGAGGATAGGCTGAGACTGCAGTGTGACGTGTCGGTGATATGGGTGAGGATAGGCTGAGGGTGCAGTACGACGTGTCTGTGATATGGGTGAGGATAGGCTGAGACTGCAGTGTGACGTGTCGGTGATATGGGTGAGGATAGGCTGAGACTGCAGTGCCACGTGTCGGTGATATGGGTGAGGATAGGCTGAGACTGCAGTGTGACGTGTCGGTGATATGGGTGAGGATAGCCCTGAGACTGCAGTACCACGTGTCAGTGATATGGGTGAGGATAGGCTGAGACTGCAGTGCCACGTGTCGGTGATATGGGTGAGGATAGGCTGAGACTGCAGTGCCAGGTGTCGGTGATGTGGGTGAGGATAGGCTGAGACTGCAGTGCCACGTGTCGGTGATGTGGGTGAGGATAGGCTGAGACTGCAGTGCCACGTGTCTGTGATATGGGTGAGGATAGCCCTGAGACTGCAGTACCACGTGTCAGTGATATGGGTGAGGATAGGTTGAGACTGCAGTGCCACGTGTCGGTGATATGGGTGAGGATAGGCTGAGACTGCAGTGCCACGTGTCGGTGATATGGGTGAGGATAGGCTGAGACTGCAGTGCCTCGTGTCGGTGATATGGGTGAGGATAGGCTGAGACTGCAGTGCCACGTGTCGGTGATGTGGGTGAGGATAGGCTGAGACTGCAGTGCCTCGTGTCGGTGATATGGGTGAGGATAGGCTGAGACTGCAGTGCCACGTGTCGGTGATGTGGGTGAGGATAGGCTGAGACTGCAGTGCGACGTGTCGGTGATATGGGTGAGGATAGGCTGAGACTGCAGTGCGACGTGTCAGTGATATGGATGAGGATAGGCTGAGACTGCAGTGCGACGTGTCGGTGATATGGGTGAGGATAGGCTGAGACTGCAGTGCGACGTGTCGGTGATATGGGTGAGGATAGCCCTGAGACTGCAGTACCACGTGTCAGTGATATGGGTGAGGATAGGCTGAGACTGCAGTGCCACGTGTCGGTGATATGGGTGAGGATAGGCTGAGACTGCAGTGCCACGTGTCGGTGATATGGGTGAGGATAGGCTGAGACTGCAGTGCGACGTGTCGGTGATATGGGTGAGGATAGGCTGAGACTGCAGTACCACGTGTCAGTGATATGGGTGAGGATAGGCTGAGACTGCAGTGCGACGTGTCGGTGATATGGGTGAGGATAGGCTGAGACTGCAGTGCCACGTGTCAGTGATATGGGTGAGGATAGGCTGAGACTGCAGTGCCACGTGTCGGTGATATGGGTGAGGATAGGCTGAGACTGCAGTGTGACGTGTCGGTGATATGGGCGAGGATAGGTTGAGGGTGCAGTGCGACGTGTCGGTGATATGGGTGAGGATAGGCTGAGACTGCAGTGCGACGTGTCGGTGATATGGGTGAGGATAGGCTGAGACTGCAGTGCGACGTGTCGGTGATATGGGTGAGGATAGGCTGAGACTGCAGTGCCACGTGTCGGTGATGTGGGTGAGGATAGGCTGAGACTGCAGTGCGACGTGTCGGTGATATGGGTGAGGATAGGCTGAGACTGCAGTGCGACGTGTCGGTGATATGGGTGAGGATAGGCTGAGACTGCAGTGCGACGTGTCAGTGATATGGGTGAGGATAGGCTGAGACTGCAGTGCGACGTGTCGGTGATATGGGTGAGGATAGGCTGAGACTGCAGTGCGACGTGTCAGTGATATGGGTGAGGATAGGCTGAGACTGCAGTGCGACGTGTCGGTGATATGGGTGAGGATAGGCTGAGACTGCAGTGCGACGTGTCGGTGATATGGGTGAGGATAGGCTGAGACTGCAGTGCGACGTGTCGGTGATATGGGTGAGGATAGGCTGAGACTGCAGTGCGACGTGTCGGTGATATGGGTGAGGATAGGCTGAGACTGCAGTGCGACGTGTCGGTGATATGGGTGAGGATAGGCTGAGACTGCAGTGCCACGTGTCGGTGATATGGGTGAGGATAGGCTGAGACTGCAGTGCCACGTGTCTGTGATATGGGTGAGGATAGGCTGAGACTGCAGTGCGACGTGTCGGTGATATGGGTGAGGATAGGCTGAGACTGCAGTGCCACGTGTCGGTGATATGGGTGAGGATAGGCTGAGACTGCAGTGCCACGTGTCGGTGATATGGGTGAGGATAGGCTGAGACTGCAGTGCCACGTGTCGGTGATATGGGTGAGGATAGACTGCAGTGCGACGTGTCGGTGATATGGGTGAGGATAGACTGCAGTGCGACGTGTCTGTGATATGGGTGAGGATAGGCTGAGACTGCAGTGCCACGTGTCGGTGATATGGGGGGAGGATAGGCTGAGACTGCAGTGCCACGTGTCGGTGATATGGGTGAGGATAGGCTGAGACTGCAGTGCGACGTGTCGGTGATATGGGTGAGGATAGACTGCAGTGCGACGTGTCGGTGATATGGGTGAGGATAGGCTGAGGGTGCAGTACGACGTGTCGGTGATATGGGGGAGGATAGGCTGAGGGTGCAGTGCAACGTGTCGGTGATATGGGGGAGGATAGGCTGAGGGTGCAGTGAAACGTGTCGGTGATATGGGGGGAGGATAGGCTGAGACTGCAGTGCGACGTGTCGGTGATATGGGTGAGGATAGACTGCAGTGCGACGTGTCGGTGATATGGGTGAGGATAGGCTGAGGGTGCAGTACGACGTGTCGGTGATATGGGGGAGGATAGGCTGAGACTGCAGTGCGACGTGTCGGTGATATGGGTGAGGATAGACTGCACTGCGACGTGTCGGTGATATGGGTGAGGATAGGCTGAGGGTGCAGTGCGACGTGTCGGTGATATGGGTGAGGATAGGCTGAGACTGCAGTGCCACGTGTCGGTGATATGGGTGAGGATAGGCTGAGACTGCAGTGTGACGTGTCGGTGATATGGGTGAGGATAGGCTGAGGGTGCAGTGCGACGTGTCTGTGATATGGGTGAGGATAGGCTGAGACTGCAGTGTGACGTGTCGGTGATATGGGTGAGGATAGGCTGAGACTGCAGTGCGACGTGTCGGTGATATGGGTGAGGATAGGTTGAGACTGCAGTGTGACGTGTCGGTGATATGGGTGAGGATAGGCTGAGACTGCAGTGTGACGTGTCGGTGATATGGGCGAGGATAGGTTGAGGGTGCAGTGCGACGTGTCGGTGATATGGGTGAGGATAGGCTGAGACTGCAGTGCGACGTGTCGGTGATATGGGTGAGGATAGGTTGAGACTGCAGTGTGACGTGTCGGTGATATGGGTGAGGATAGGCTGAGGGTGCAGTGCGACGTGTCTGTGATATGGGTGAGGATAGCCCTGAGACTGCAGTACCACGTGTCAGTGATATGGGTGAGGATAGGCTGAGACTGCAGTGCGACGTGTCAGTGATATGGGTGAGGATAGGCTGAGACTGCAGTGCGACGTGTCGGTGATATGGGTGAGGATAGGCTGAGACTGCAGTGCCACGTGTCAGTGATATGGGTGAGGATAGGCTGAGACTGCAGTGCCACGTGTCTGTGATATGGGTGAGGATAGGCTGAGACTGCAGTGCGACGTGTCGGTGATATGGGTGAGGATAGGCTGAGACTGCAGTGCGACGTGTCGGTGATATGGGTGAGGATAGGCTGAGACTGCAGTGCGACGTGTCGGTGATATGGGTGAGGATAGGCTGAGACTGCAGTGCCACGTGTCGGTGATATGGGTGAGGATAGGCTGAGACTGCAGTGCCACGTGTCGGTGATATGGGTGAGGATAGGCTGAGACTGCAGTGCGACGTGTCGGTGATATGGGTGAGGATAGGCTGAGACTGCAGTGCCACGTGTCGGTGATATGGGTGAGGATAGGCTGAGACTGCAGTGCCACGTGTCGGTGATATGGGTGAGGATAGGCTGAGACTGCAGTGCGACGTGTCGGTGATATGGGTGAGGATAGACTGCAGTGCGACGTGTCTGTGATATGGGTGAGGATAGGCTGAGACTGCAGTGCCACGTGTCGGTGATATGGGGGGAGGATAGGCTGAGACTGCAGTGCCACGTGTCGGTGATATGGGTGAGGATAGGCTGAGACTGCAGTGCGACGTGTCGGTGATATGGGTGAGGATAGACTGCAGTGCGACGTGTCGGTGATATGGGTGAGGATAGGCTGAGGGTGCAGTACGACGTGTCGGTGATATGGGGGAGGATAGGCTGAGGGTGCAGTGCAACGTGTCGGTGATATGGGTGAGGATAGGCTGAGGGTGCAGTACGACGTGTCGGTGATATGGGTGAGGATAGGCTGAGGGTGCAGTGCAACGTGTCGGTGATATGGGGGAGGATAGGCTGAGGGTGCAGTGCAACGTGTCGGTGATATGGGGGGAGGATAGGCTGAGACTGCAGTGCGACGTGTCGGTGATATGGGTGAGGATAGACTGCAGTGCGACGTGTCGGTGATATGGGTGAGGATAGGCTGAGGGTGCAGTACGACGTGTCGGTGATATGGGGGAGGATAGGCTGAGACTGCAGTGCGACGTGTCGGTGATATGGGTGAGGATAGACTGCACTGCGACGTGTCGGTGATATGGGTGAAGATAGGCTGAGGGTGCAGTGCGACGTGTCGGTGATATGGGTGAGGATAGGCTGAGACTGCAGTGCCACGTGTCGGTGATATAGGTGAGGATAGGCTGAGACTGCAGTGTGACGTGTCGGTGATATGGGTGAGGATAGGCTGAGGGTGCAGTGCGACGTGTCTGTGATATGGGTGAGGATAGGCTGAGACTGCAGTGTGACGTGTCGGTGATATGGGTGAGGATAGGCTGAGACTGCAGTGTGACGTGTCGGTGATATGGGTGAGGATAGGCTGAGACTGCAGTGCCACGTGTCGGTGATATGGGTGAGGATAGGCTGAGACTGCAGTGTGACGTGTCGGTGATATGGGTGAGGATAGGCTGAGGGTGCAGTGCGACGTGTCTGTGATATGGGTGAGGATAGCCCTGAGACTGCAGTACCACGTGTCAGTGATATGGGTGAGGATAGGCTGAGACTGCAGTGCCACGTGTCGGTGATATGGGTGAGGATAGGCTGAGACTGCAGTGCCACGTGTCGGTGATATGGGTGAGGATAGGCTGAGACTGCAGTGCCACGTGTCGGTGATATGGGTGAGGATAGGCTGAGACTGCAGTACCACGTGTCAGTGATATGGGTGAGGATAGGCTGAGACTGCAGTGCGACGTGTCGGTGATATGGGTGAGGATAGGCTGAGACTGCAGTGCCACGTGTCAGTGATATGGGTGAGGATAGGCGGAGACTGCAGTGCCACGTGTCGGTGATATGGGTGAGGATAGGCTGAGACTGCAGTGTGACGTGTCGGTGATATGGGCGAGGATAGGTTGAGGGTGCAGTGCGACGTGTCGGTGATATGGGTGAGGATAGGCTGAGACTGCAGTGCGACGTGTCGGTGATATGGGTGAGGATAGGTTGAGACTGCAGTGTGACGTGTCGGTGATATGGGTGAGGATAGGCTGAGACTGCAGTGCCACGTGTCGGTGATGTGGGTGAGGATAGGCTGAGACTGCAGTGCCACGTGTCTGTGATATGGGTGAGGATAGCCCTGAGACTGCAGTACCACGTGTCAGTGATATGGGTGAGGATAGGCTGAGACTGCAGTGCCACGTGTCGGTGATATGGGTGAGGATAGGCTGAGACTGCAGTGCCACGTGTCAGTGATATGGGTGAGGATAGGCGGAGACTGCAGTGCCACGTGTCGGTGATATGGGTGAGGATAGGCTGAGACTGCAGTGCGACGTGTCGGTGATATGGGCGAGGATAGGTTGAGGGTGCAGTGCGACGTGTCGGTGATATGGGTGAGGATAGGCTGAGACTGCAGTGCGACGTGTCGGTGATATGGGTGAGGATAGGTTGAGACTGCAGTGCCAGGTGTCGGTGATGTGGGTGAGGATAGGCTGAGACTGCAGTGCCACGTGTCGGTGATGTGGGTGAGGATAGGCTGAGACTGCAGTGCCACGTGTCTGTGATATGGGTGAGGATAGCACTGAGACTGCAGTACCACGTGTCAGTGATATGGGTGAGGATAGGCTGAGACTGCAGTGCCACGTGTCGGTGATATGGGTGAGGATAGGCTGAGACTGCAGTGCCACGTGTCGGTGATATGGGTGAGGATAGGCTGAGACTGCAGTGCCTCGTGTCGGTGATATGGGTGAGGATAGGCTGAGACTGCAGTGCCACGTGTCGGTGATATGGGTGAGGATAGGCTGAGACTGCAGTACCACGTGTCAGTGATATGGGTGAGGGTAGGCTGAGACTGCAGTGCGACGTGTCGGTGATATGGGTGAGGATAGCCCTGAGACTGCAGTACCACGTGTCGGTGATATGGGTGAGGATAGGCTGAGACTGCAGTGCCACGTGTCGGTGATATGGGTGAGGATAGGCTGAGACTGCAGTGCCACGTGTCGGTGATATGGGTGAGGATAGGCTGAGACTGCAGTGCGACGTGTCGGTGATATGGGTGAGGATAGGCTGAGACTGCAGTACCACGTGTCGGTGATATGGGTGAGGATAGACTGCAGTGCGACGTGTCGGTGATATGGGTGAGGATAGACTGCAGTGCGACGTGTCTGTGATATGGGTGAGGATAGGCTGAGACTGCAGTGCCACGTGTCGGTGATATGGGGGGAGGATAGGCTGAGACTGCAGTGCCACGTGTCGGTGATATGGGTGAGGATAGGCTGAGACTGCAGTGCGACGTGTCGGTGATATGGGTGAGGATAGACTGCAGTGCGACGTGTCGGTGATATGGGTGAGGATAGGCTGAGGGTGCAGTACGACGTGTCGGTGATATGGGGGAGGATAGGCTGAGACTGCAGTGCGACGTGTCGGTGATATGGGTGAGGATAGGCTGAGACTGCAGTGTGACGTGTCGGTGATATGGGCGAGGATAGGTTGAGGGTGCAGTGCGACGTGTCGGTGATATGGGTGAGGATAGGCTGAGACTGCAGTGCGACGTGTCGGTGATATGGGTGAGGATAGGCTGAGACTGCAGTGCGACGTGTCGGTGATATGGGTGAGGATAGGCTGAGACTGCAGTGCCACGTGTCGGTGATATGGGTGAGGATAGGCTGAGACTGCAGTGCGACGTGTCGGTGATATGGGTGAGGATAGGCTGAGCCTGCAGTGCCACGTGTCGGTGATGTGGGTGAGGATAGGCTGAGACTGCAGTGCGACGTGTCGGTGATATGGGTGAGGATAGGCTGAGACTGCAGTGCCACGTGTCGGTGATATGGGTGAGGATAGGCTGAGCCTGCAGTGCGACGTGTCGGTGATATGGGTGAGGATAGACTGCAGTGCGACGTGTCGGTGATATGGGTGAGGATAGACTGCAGTGCGACGTGTCTGTGATATGGGTGAGGATAGGCTGAGACTGCAGTGCCACGTGTCGGTGATATGGGGGGAGGATAGGCTGAGACTGCAGTGCCACGTGTCGGTGATATGGGTGAGGATAGGCTGAGACTGCAGTGCGACGTGTCGGTGATATGGGTGAGGATAGACTGCAGTGCGACGTGTCGGTGATATGGGTGAGGATAGGCTGAGGGTGCAGTACGACGTGTCGGTGATATGGGGGAGGATAGGCTGAGGGTGCAGTGCAACGTGTCGGTGATATGGGGGAGGATAGGCTGAGGGTGCAGTGAAACGTGTCGGTGATATGGGGGGAGGATAGGCTGAGACTGCAGTGCGACGTGTCGGTGATATGGGTGAGGATAGACTGCAGTGCGACGTGTCGGTGATATGGGTGAGGATAGGCTGAGGGTGCAGTACGACGTGTCGGTGATATGGGGGAGGATAGGCTGAGACTGCAGTGCGACGTGTCGGTGATATGGGTGAGGATAGACTGCACTGCGACGTGTCGGTGATATGGGTGAGGATAGGCTGAGGGTGCAGTTCGACGTGTCGGTGATATGGGTGAGGATAGGCTGAGACTGCAGTGCCACGTGTCGGTGATATGGGTGAGGATAGGCTGAGACTGCAGTGTGACGTGTCGGTGATATGGGTGAGGATAGGCTGAGGGTGCAGTGCGACGTGTCTGTGATATGGGTGAGGATAGGCTGAGACTGCAGTGTGACGTGTCGGTGATATGGGTGAGGATAGGCTGAGACTGCAGTGCCACGTGTCGGTGATATGGGTGAGGATAGGCTGAGACTGCAGTGTGACGTGTCGGTGATATGGGTGAGGATAGGCTGAGGGTGCAGTGCGACGTGTCTGTGATATGGGTGAGGATAGCCCTGAGACTGCAGTACCACGTGTCAGTGATATGGGTGAGGATAGGCTGAGACTGCAGTGCCACGTGTCGGTGATATGGGTGAGGATAGGCTGAGACTGCAGTGCCACGTGTCGGTGATATGGGTGAGGATAGGCTGAGACTGCAGTGCCACGTGTCGGTGATATGGGTGAGGATAGGCTGAGACTGCAGTACCACGTGTCAGTGATATGGGTGAGGATAGGCTGAGACTGCAGTGCGACGTGTCGGTGATATGGGTGAGGATAGGCTGAGACTGCAGTGCCACGTGTCAGTGATATGGGTGAGGATAGGCTGAGACTGCAGTGCCACGTGTCGGTGATATGGGTGAGGATAGGCTGAGACTGCAGTGTGACGTGTCGGTGATATGGGCGAGGTTAGGTTGAGGGTGCAGTGCGACGTGTCGGTGATATGGGTGAGGATAGGCTGAGACTGCAGTGCGACGTGTCGGTGATATGGGTGAGGATAGGTTGAGACTGCAGTGTGACGTGTCGGTGATATGGGTGAGGATAGGCTGAGGGTGCAGTGCGACGTGTCTGTGATATGGGTGAGGATAGCCCTGAGACTGCAGTACCACGTGTCAGTGATATGGGTGAGGATAGGCTGAGACTGCAGTGCGACGTGTCAGTGATATGGGTGAGGATAGGCTGAGACTGCAGTGCGACGTGTCGGTGATATGGGTGAGGATAGGCTGAGACTGCAGTGCCACGTGTCAGTGATATGGGTGAGGATAGGCTGAGACTGCAGTGCCACGTGTCAGTGATATGGGTGAGGATAGGCTGAGACTGCAGTGCGACGTGTCGGTGATATGGGTGAGGATAGGCTGAGACTGCAGTGCGACGTGTCTGTGATATGGGTGAGGATAGGCTGAGACTGCAGTGCGACGTGTCGGTGATATGGGTGAGGATAGGCTGAGACTGCAGTGCGACGTGTCGGTGATATGGGTGAGGATAGGCTGAGACTGCAGTGCGACGTGTCGGTGATATGGGTGAGGATAGGCTGAGACTGCAGTGCCACGTGTCGGTGATATGGGTGAGGATAGGCTGAGACTGCAGTGCCACGTGTCGGTGATATGGGTGAGGATAGGCTGAGACTGCAGTGCGACGTGTCGGTGATATGGGTGAGGATAGGCTGAGACTGCAGTGCCACGTGTCGGTGATATGGGTGAGGATAGGCTGAGACTGCAGTGCCACGTGTCGGTGATATGGGTGAGGGTAGGCTGAGACTGCAGTGCGACGTGTCGGTGATATGGGTGAGGATAGACTGCAGTGCGACGTGTCTGTGATATGGGTGAGGATAGGCTGAGACTGCAGTGCCACGTGTCGGTGATATGGGGGGAGGATAGGCTGAGACTGCAGTGCCACGTGTCGGTGATATGGGTGAGGATAGGCTGAGACTGCAGTGCGACGTGTCGGTGATATGGGTGAGGATAGACTGCAGTGCGACGTGTCTGTGATATGGGTGAGGATAGGCTGAGACTGCAGTGCCACGTGTCAGTGATATGGGTGAGGATAGGCTGAGACTGCAGTGCCACGTGTCTGTGATATGGGTGAGGATAGGCTGAGACTGCAGTGCGACGTGTCGGTGATATGGGTGAGGATAGGCTGAGACTGCAGTGCGACGTGTCGGTGATATGGGTGAGGATAGGCTGAGACTGCAGTGCGACGTGTCGGTGATATGGGTGAGGATAGGCTGAGACTGCAGTGCCACGTGTCGGTGATATGGGTGAGGATAGGCTGAGACTGCAGTGCCACGTGTCGGTGATATGGGTGAGGATAGGCTGAGACTGCAGTGCGACGTGTCGGTGATATGGGTGAGGATAGGCTGAGACTGCAGTGCCACGTGTCGGTGATATGGGTGAGGATAGGCTGAGACTGCAGTGCCACGTGTCGGTGATATGGGTGAGGATAGGCTGAGACTGCAGTGCGACGTGTCGGTGATATGGGTGAGGATAGACTGCAGTGCGACGTGTCTGTGATATGGGTGAGGATAGGCTGAGACTGCAGTGCCACGTGTCGGTGATATGGGGGGAGGATAGGCTGAGACTGCAGTGCCACGTGTCGGTGATATGGGTGAGGATAGGCTGAGACTGCAGTGCGACGTGTCGGTGATATGGGTGAGGATAGACTGCAGTGCGACGTGTCGGTGATATGGGTGAGGATAGGCTGAGGGTGCAGTACGACGTGTCGGTGATATGGGGGAGGATAGGCTGAGGGTGCAGTGCAACGTGTCGGTGATATGGGTGAGGATAGGCTGAGGGTGCAGTACGACGTGTCGGTGATATGGGGGAGGATAGGCTGAGGGTGCAGTGCAACGTGTCGGTGATATGGGGGAGGATAGGCTGAGGGTGCAGTGCAACGTGTCGGTGATATGGGGGGAGGATAGGCTGAGACTGCAGTGCGACGTGTCGGTGATATGGGTGAGGATAGACTGCAGTGCGACGTGTCGGTGATATGGGTGAGGATAGGCTGAGGGTGCAGTACGACGTGTCGGTGATATGGGGGAGGATAGGCTGAGACTGCAGTGCGACGTGTCGGTGATATGGGTGAGGATAGACTGCACTGCGACGTGTCGGTGATATGGGTGAAGATAGGCTGAGGGTGCAGTGCGACGTGTCGGTGATATGGGTGAGGATAGGCTGAGACTACAGTGCCACGTGTCGGTGATATAGGTGAGGATAGGCTGAGACTGCAGTGTGACGTGTCGGTGATATGGGTGAGGATAGGCTGAGGGTGCAGTGCGACGTGTCTGTGATATGGGTGAGGATAGGCTGAGACTGCAGTGTGACGTGTCGGTGATATGGGTGAGGATAGGCTGAGACTGCAGTGCCACGTGTCGGTGATATGGGTGAGGATAGGCTGAGACTGCAGTGTGACGTGTCGGTGATATGGGTGAGGATAGGCTGAGGGTGCAGTGCGACGTGTCTGTGATATGGGTGAGGATAGCCCTGAGACTGCAGTACCACGTGTCAGTGATATGGGTGAGGATAGGCTGAGACTGCAGTGCCACGTGTCGGTGATATGGGTGAGGATAGGCTGAGACTGCAGTGCCACGTGTCGGTGATATGGGTGAGGATAGGCTGAGACTGCAGTGCCACGTGTCGGTGATATGGGTGAGGATAGGCTGAGACTGCAGTACCACGTGTCAGTGATATGGGTGAGGATAGGCTGAGACTGCAGTGCGACGTGTCGGTGATATGGGTGAGGATAGGCTGAGACTGCAGTGCCACGTGTCGGTGATATGGGTGAGGATAGGCTGAGACTGCAGTGCCACGTGTCAGTGATATGGGTGAGGATAGGCGGAGACTGCAGTGCCACGTGTCGGTGATATGGGTGAGGATAGGCTGAGACTGCAGTGTGACGTGTCGGTGATATGGGCGAGGATAGGTTGAGGGTGCAGTGCGACGTGTCGGTGATATGGGTGAGGATAGGCTGAGACTGCAGTGCGACGTGTCGGTGATATGGGTGAGGATAGGTTGAGACTGCAGTGCCACGTGTCGGTGATGTGGGTGAGGATAGGCTGAGACTGCAGTGCCACGTGTCTGTGATATGGGTGAGGATAGCACTGAGACTGCAGTACCACGTGTCAGTAATATGGGTGAGGATAGGCTGAGACTGCAGTGCCACGTGTCGGTGATATGGGTGAGGATAGGCTGAGACTGCAGTGCCACGTGTCGGTGATATGGGTGAGGATAGGCTGAGACTGCAGTGCCTCGTGTCGGTGATATGGGTGAGGATAGGCTGAGACTACAGTGCCACGTGTCGGTGATGTGGGTGAGGATAGGCTGAGACTGCAGTGCGACGTGTCGGTGATATGGGTGAGGATAGGCTGAGACTGCAGTGCGACGTGTCAGTGATATGGATGAGGATAGGCTGAGACTGCAGTGCGACGTGTCGGTGATATGGGTGAGGATAGGCTGAGACTGCAGTGCGACGTGTCGGTGATATGGGTGAGGATAGCCCTGAGACTGCAGTACCACGTGTCAGTGATATGGGTGAGGATAGGCTGAGACTGCAGTGCCACGTGTCGGTGATATGGGTGAGGATAGGCTGAGACTGCAGTGCCACGTGTCGGTGATATGGGTGAGGATAGGCTGAGACTGCAGTGCGACGTGTCGGTGATATGGGTGAGGATAGGCTGAGACTGCAGTACCACGTGTCGGTGATATGGGTGAGGATAGGCTGAGACTGCAGTGCGACGTGTCGGTGATATGGGTGAGGATAGGCTGAGACTGCAGTGCCACATGTCAGTGATATGGGTGAGGATAGGCTGAGACTGCAGTGCCACGTGTCGGTGATATGGGTGAGGATAGGCTGAGACTGCAGTGTGACGTGTCGGTGATATGGGCGAGGATAGGTTGAGGGTGCAGTGCGACGTGTCGGTGATATGGGTGAGGATAGGCTGAGACTGCAGTGCGACGTGTCGGTGATATGGGTGAGGATAGGCTGAGACTGCAGTGCGACGTGTCGGTGATATGGGTGAGGATAGGCTGAGACTGCAGTGCCACGTGTCGGTGATGTGGGTGAGGATAGGCTGAGACTGCAGTGCGACGTGTCGGTGATATGGGCGAGGATAGGCTGAGACTGCAGTGCGACGTGTCGGTGATATGGGTGAGGATAGGCTGAGACTGCAGTGCGACGTGTCGGTGATATGGGTGAGGATAGGCTGAGACTGCAGTGCGACGTGTCGGTGATATGGGTGAGGATAGGCTGAGACTGCAGTGCGACGTGTCTGTGATATGGGTGAGGATAGGCTGAGACTGCAGTGCGACGTGTCGGTGATATGGGTGAGGATAGGCTGAGACTGCAGTGCGACGTGTCGGTGATATGGGTGAGGATAGGCTGAGGGTGCAGTACGACGTGTCGGTGATATGGGGGAGGATAGGCTGAGACTGCAGTGCGACGTGTCGGTGATATGGGTGAGGATAGACTGCACTGCGACGTGTCGGTGATATGGGTGAAGATAGGCTGAGGGTGCAGTGCGACGTGTCGGTGATATGGGTGAGGATAGGCTGAGACTGCAGTGCCACGTGTCGGTGATATAGGTGAGGATAGGCTGAGACTGCAGTGTGACGTGTCGGTGATATGGGTGAGGATAGGCTGAGGGTGCAGTGCGACGTGTCTGTGATATGGGTGAGGATAGGCTGAGACTGCAGTGTGACGTGTCGGTGATATGGGTGAGGATAGGCTGAGACTGCAGTGCCACGTGTCGGTGATATGGGTGAGGATAGGCTGAGACTGCAGTGTGACGTGTCGGTGATATGGGTGAGGATAGGCTGAGGGTGCAGTGCGACGTGTCTGTGATATGGGTGAGGATAGCCCTGAGACTGCAGTACCACGTGTCAGTGATATGGGTGAGGATAGGCTGAGACTGCAGTGCCACGTGTCGGTGATATGGGTGAGGATAGGCTGAGACTGCAGTGCCACGTGTCGGTGATATGGGTGAGGATAGGCTGAGACTGCAGTGCCACGTGTCGGTGATATGGGTGAGGATAGGCTGAGACTGCAGTACCACGTGTCAGTGATATGGGTGAGGATAGGCTGAGACTGCAGTGCGACGTGTCGGTGATATGGGTGAGGATAGGCTGAGACTGCAGTGCCACGTGTCAGTGATATGGGTGAGGATAGGCGGAGACTGCAGTGCCACGTGTCGGTGATATGGGTGAGGATAGGCTGAGACTGCAGTGTGACGTGTCGGTGATATGGGCGAGGATAGGTTGAGGGTGCAGTGCGACGTGTCGGTGATATGGGTGAGGATAGGCTGAGACTGCAGTGCGACGTGTCGGTGATATGGGCGAGGATAGGTTGAGGGTGCAGTGCGACGTGTCGGTGATATGGGTGAGGATAGGCTGAGACTGCAGTGCGACGTGTCGGTGATATGGGTGAGGATAGGTTGAGACTGCAGTGCCAGGTGTCGGTGATATGGATGAGGATAGGCTGAGACTGCAGTGTCACGTGTCAGTGATATGGATGAGGATAGGCTGAGACTGCAGTGCGACGTGTCGGTGATATGGGTGAGGATAGGCTGAGACTGCAGTGCGACGTGTCGGTGATATGGGTGAGGATAGCCCTGAGACTGCAGTACCACGTGTCAGTGATATGGGTGAGGATAGGCTGAGACTGCAGTGCCACGTGTCGGTGATATGGGTGAGGATAGGCTGAGACTGCAGTGCCACGTGTCGGTGATATGGGTGAGGATAGGCTGAGACTGCAGTGCCACGTGTCGGTGATATGGGTGAGGATAGGCTGAGACTGCAGTACCACGTGTCAGTGATATGGGTGAGGATAGGCTGAGACTGCAGTGCGACGTGTCGGTGATATGGGTGAGGATAGGCTGAGACTGCAGTGCCACATGTCAGTGATATGGGTGAGGATAGGCTGAGACTGCAGTGCCACGTGTCGGTGATATGGGTGAGGATAGGCTGAGACTGCAGTGTGACGTGTCGGTGATATGGGCGAGGATAGGTTGAGGGTGCAGTGCGACGTGTCGGTGATATGGGTGAGGATAGGCTGAGACTGCAGTGCGACGTGTCGGTGATATGGGTGAGGATAGGCTGAGACTGCAGTGCGACGTGTCGGTGATATGGGTGAGGATAGGCTGAGACTGCAGTGCCACGTGTCGGTGATGTGGGTGAGGATAGGCTGAGACTGCAGTGCGACGTGTCGGTGATATGGGCGAGGATAGGCTGAGACTGCAGTGCGACGTGTCGGTGATATGGGTGAGGATAGGCTGAGACTGCAGTGCGACGTGTCGGTGATATGGGTGAGGATAGGCTGAGACTGCAGTGCGACGTGTCGGTGATATGGGTGAGGATAGGCTGAGACTGCAGTGCGACGTGTCTGTGATATGGGTGAGGATAGGCTGAGACTGCAGTGCGACGTGTCGGTGATATGGGTGAGGATAGGCTGAGACTGCAGTGCGACGTGTCGGTGATATGGGTGAGGATAGGCTGAGACTGCAGTGCCACGTGTCGGTGATATGGGTGAGGATAGGCTGAGACTGCAGTGCCACGTGTCGGTGATATGGGTGAGGATAGGCTGAGACTGCAGTGCGACGTGTCGGTGATATGGGTGAGGATAGGCTGAGACTGCAGTGCCACGTGTCGGTGATATGGGTGAGGATAGGCTGAGACTGCAGTGCCACGTGTCGGTGATATGGGTGAGGATAGGCTGAGCCTGCAGTGCGACGTGTCGGTGATATGGGTGAGGATAGACTGCAGTGCGACGTGCCGGTGATATGGGTGAGGATAGACTGCAGTGCGACGTGTCTGTGATATGGGTGAGGATAGGCTGAGACTGCAGTGCCACGTGTCGGTGATATGGGGGGAGGATAGGCTGAGACTGCAGTGCCACGTGTCGGTGATATGGGTGAGGATAGGCTGAGACTGCAGTGCGACGTGTCGGTGATATGGGTGAGGATAGACTGCAGTGCGACGTGTCGGTGATATGGGTGAGGATAGGCTGAGGGTGCAGTACGACGTGTCGGTGATATGGGGGAGGATAGGCTGAGGGTGCAGTGCAACGTGTCGGTGATATGGGGGAGGATAGGCTGAGGGTGCAGTGAAACGTGTCGGTGATATGGGGGGAGGATAGGCTGAGACTGCAGTGCGACGTGTCGGTGATATGGGTGAGGATAGACTGCAGTGCGACGTGTCGGTGATATGGGTGAGGATAGGCTGAGGGTGCAGTACGACGTGTCGGTGATATGGGGGAGGATAGGCTGAGACTGCAGTGCGACGTGTCGGTGATATGGGTGAGGATAGACTGCACTGCGACGTGTCGGTGATATGGGTGAGGATAGGCTGAGGGTGCAGTGCGACGTGTCGGTGATATGGGTGAGGATAGGCTGAGACTGCAGTGCCACGTGTCGGTGATATGGGTGAGGATAGGCTGAGACTGCAGTGTGACGTGTCGGTGATATGGGTGAGGATAGGCTGAGGGTGCAGTGCGACGTGTCTGTGATATGGGTGAGGATAGGCTGAGACTGCAGTGTGACGTGTCGGTGATATGGGTGAGGATAGGCTGAGACTGCAGTGCCCCGTGTCGGTGATATGGGTGAGGATAGGCTGAGACTGCAGTGTGACGTGTCGGTGATATGGGTGAGGATAAGCTGAGGGTGCAGTGCGACGTGTCTGTGATATGGGTGAGGATAGCCCTGAGACTGCAGTACCACGTGTCAGTGATATGGGTGAGGATAGGCTGAGACTGCAGTGCCACGTGTCGGTGATATGGGTGAGGATAGGCTGAGACTGCAGTGCCACGTGTCGGTGATATGGGTGAGGATAGGCTGAGACTGCAGTGCCACGTGTCGGTGATATGGGTGAGGATAGGCTGAGACTGCAGTACCACGTGTCAGTGATATGGGTGAGGATAGGCTGAGACTGCAGTGCGACGTGTCGGTGATATGGGTGAGGATAGGCTGAGACTGCAGTGCCACGTGTCAGTGATATGGGTGAGGATAGGCTGAGACTGCAGTGCCACGTGTCGGTGATATGGGTGAGGATAGGCTGAGACTGCAGTGTGACGTGTCGGTGATATGGGCGAGGATAGGTTGAGGGTGCAGTGCGACGTGTCGGTGATATGGGTGAGGATAGGCTGAGACTGCAGTGCGACGTGTCGGTGATATGGGTGAGGATAGGTTGAGACTGCAGTGTGACGTGTCGGTGATATGGGTGAGGATAGGCTGAGGGTGCAGTGCGACGTGTCTGTGATATGGGTGAGGATAGCCCTGAGACTGCAGTACCACGTGTCAGTGATATGGGTGAGGATAGGCTGAGACTGCAGTGCGACGTGTCAGTGATATGGGTGAGGATAGGCTGAGACTGCAGTGCGACGTGTCGGTGATATGGGTGAGGATAGGCTGAGACTGCAGTGCCACGTGTCAGTGATATGGGTGAGGATAGGCTGAGACTGCAGTGCCACGTGTCAGTGATATGGGTGAGGATAGGCTGAGACTGCAGTGCGACGTGTCGGTGATATGGGTGAGGATAGGCTGAGACTGCAGTGCGACGTGTCTGTGATATGGGTGAGGATAGGCTGAGACTGCAGTGCGACGTGTCGGTGATATGGGTGAGGATAGGCTGAGACTGCAGTGCGACGTGTCGGTGATATGGGTGAGGATAGGCTGAGACTGCAATGCCACGTGTCGGAGATATGGGTGAGGATAGGCTGAGACTGCAGTGCCACGTGTCGGTGATATGGGTGAGGATAGGCTGAGACTGCAGTGCGACGTGTCGGTGATATGGGTGAGGATAGGCTGAGACTGCAGTGCCACGTGTCGGTGATATGGGTGAGGATAGGCTGAGACTGCAGTGCCACGTGTCGGTGATATGGGTGAGGATAGGCTGAGACTGCAGTGCGACGTGTCGGTGATATGGGTGAGGATAGACTGCAGTGCGACGTGTCTGTGATATGGGTGAGGATAGGCTGAGACTGCAGTGCCACGTGTCGGTGATATGGGGGGAGGATAGGCTGAGACTGCAGTGCCACGTGTCGGTGATATGGGTGAGGATAGGCTGAGACTGCAGTGCGACGTGTCGGTGATATGGGTGAGGATAGACTGCAGTGCGACGTGTCGGTGATATGGGTGAGGATAGGCTGAGGGTGCAGTACGACGTGTCGGTGATATGGGGGAGGATAGGCTGAGGGTGCAGTGCAACGTGTCGGTGATATGGGTGAGGATAGGCTGAGGGTGCAGTACGACGTGTCGGTGATATGGGGGAGGATAGGCTGAGGGTGCAGTGCAACGTGTCGGTGATATGGGGGAGGATAGGCTGAGGGTGCAGTGCAACGTGTCGGTGATATGGGGGGAGGATAGGCTGAGACTGCAGTGCGACGTGTCGGTGATATGGGTGAGGATAGACTGCAGTGCGACGTGTCGGTGATATGGGTGAGGATAGGCTGAGGGTGCAGTACGACGTGTCGGTGATATGGGGGAGGATAGGCTGAGACTGCAGTGCGACGTGTCGGTGATATGGGTGAGGATAGACTGCACTGCGACGTGTCGGTGATATGGGTGAAGATAGGCTGAGGGTGCAGTGCGACGTGTCGGTGATATGGGTGAGGATAGGCTGAGACTGCAGTGCCACGTGTCGGTGATATAGGTGAGGATAGGCTGAGACTGCAGTGTGACGTGTCGGTGATATGGGTGAGGATAGGCTGAGGGTGCAGTGCGACGTGTCTGTGATATGGGTGAGGATAGGCTGAGACTGCAGTGTGACGTGTCGGTGATATGGGTGAGGATAGGCTGAGACTGCAGTGCCACGTGTCGGTGATATGGGTGAGGATAGGCTGAGACTGCAGTGTGACGTGTCGGTGATATGGGTGAGGATAGGCTGAGGGTGCAGTGCGACGTGTCTGTGATATGGGTGAGGATAGCCCTGAGACTGCAGTACCACGTGTCAGTGATATGGGTGAGGATAGGCTGAGACTGCAGTGCCACGTGTCGGTGATATGGGTGAGGATAGGCTGAGACTGCAGTGCCACGTGTCGGTGATATGGGTGAGGATAGGCTGAGACTGCAGTGCCACGTGTCGGTGATATGGGTGAGGATAGGCTGAGACTGCAGTACCACGTGTCAGTGATATGGGTGAGGATAGGCTGAGACTGCAGTGCGACGTGTCGGTGATATGGGTGAGGATAGGCTGAGACTGCAGTGCCACGTGTCAGTGATATGGGTGAGGATAGGCGGAGACTGCAGTGCCACGTGTCGGTGATATGGGTGAGGATAGGCTGAGACTGCAGTGTGACGTGTCGGTGATATGGGCGAGGATAGGTTGAGGGTGCAGTGCGACGTGTCGGTGATATGGGTGAGGATAGGCTGAGACTGCAGTGCGACGTGTCGGTGATATGGGTGAGGATAGGTTGAGACTGCAGTGTGACGTGTCGGTGATATGGGTGAGGATAGGCTGAGGGTGCAGTGCGACGTGTCTGTGATATGGGTGAGGATAGCCCTGAGACTGCAGTACCACGTGTCAGTGATATGGGTGAGGATAGGCTGAGACTGCAGTGCGACGTGTCAGTGATATGGGTGAGGATAGGCTGAGACTGCAGTGCGACGTGTCGGTGATATGGGTGAGGATACGCTGAGACTGCAGTGCCACGTGTCAGTGATATGGGTGAGGATAGGCTGAGACTGCAGTGCGACGTGTCAGTGATATGGGTGAGGATAGGCTGAGACTGCAGTGCGACGTGTCGGTGATATGGGTGAGGATAGGCTGAGACTGCAGTGCGACGTGTCTGTGATATGGGCGAGGATAGGCTGAGACTGCAGTGCGACGTGTCGGTGATATGGGTGAGGATAGGCTGAGACTGCAGTGCGACGTGTCGGTGATATGGGTGAGGATAGGCTGAGACTGCAGTGCGACGTGTCGGTGATATGGGTGAGGATAGGCTGAGACTGCAGTGCGACGTGTCGGTGATATGGGTGAGGATAGGCTGAGACTGCAGTGCCACGTGTCGGTGATATGGGTGAGGATAGGCTGAGACTGCAGTGCCACGTGTCGGTGATATGGGTGAGGATAGGCTGAGACTGCAGTGCCAGGTGTCGGTGATGTGGGTGAGGATAGGCTGAGACTGCAGTGCCACGTGTCGGTGATGTGGGTGAGGATAGGCTGAGACTGCAGTGCCACGTGTCTGTGATATGGGTGAGGATAGCCCTGAGACTGCAGTACCACGTGTCGGTGATATGGGTGAGGATAGGCTGAGACTGCAGTGCCACGTGTCGGTGATATAGGTGAGGATAGGCTGAGACTGCAGTGCCACGTGTCGGTGATATGGGTGAGGATAGGCTGAGACTGCAGTGCCACGTGTCGGTGATATGGGTGAGGATAGGCTGAGACTGCAGTGCGACGTGTCGGTGATATGGGTGAGGATAGGCTGAGACTGCAGTGCGACGTGTCGGTGATATGGGTGAGGATAGGCTGAGACTGCAGTGCGACGTGTCGGTGATATGGGTGAGGATAGGCTGAGACTGCAGTGCGACGTGTCGGTGATATGGGTGAGGATAGGCTGAGACTGCAGTGCGACGTGTCGGTGATATGGGTGAGGATAGGCTGAGACTGCAGTGCGACGTGTCGGTGATATGGGTGAGGATAGGCTGAGACTGCAGTGCGACGTGTCGGTGATATGGGTGAGGATAGGCTGAGACTGCAGTGCCACGTGTCGGTGATATGGGTGAGGATAGGCTGAGACTGCAGTGCCACGTGTCGGTGATATGGGTGAGGATAGGCTGAGACTGCAGTGCCACGTGTCGGTGATATGGGTGAGGATAGGCTGAGACTGCAGTGCCACGTGTCGGTGATATGGGTGAGGATAGGCTGAGACTGCAGTGCCACGTGTCGGTGATATGGGTGAGGATAGGCTGAGCCTGCAGTGCCACGTGTCGGTGATATGGGTGAGGATAGACTGCAGTGCGACGTGTCGGTGATATGGGTGAGGATAGACTGCAGTGCGACGTGTCTGTGATATGGGTGAGGATAGGCTGAGACTGCAGTGCCACGTGTCGGTGATATGGGGGGAGGATAGGCTGAGACTGCAGTGCCACGTGTCGGTGATATGGGTGAGGATAGGCTGAGACTGCAGTGCGACGTGTCGGTGATATGGGTGAGGATAGACTGCAGTGCGACGTGTCGGTGATATGGGTGAGGATAGGCTGAGGGTGCAGTACGACGTGTCGGTGATATGGGGGAGGATAGGCTGAGGGTGCAGTGCAACGTGTCTTTGATATGGGGGAGGGTAGGCTGAGGGTGCAGTGCAACGTGTCGGTGATATGGGGGGAGGATAGGCTGAGACTGCAGTGCGTCGTGTCGGTGATATGGGTGAGGATAGACTGCAGTGCGACGTGTCGGTGATATGGGTGAGGATAAGCTGAGGGTGCAGTACGACGTGTCGGTGATATGGGGGAGGATAGGCTGAGACTGCAGTGCGACGTGTCGGTGATATGGGTGAGGATAGACTGCACTGCGACTTGTCGGTGATATGGGTGAGGATAGGCTGAGACTGCAGTGCCACGTGTCGGTGATATGGGTGAGGATAGGCTGAGACTGCAGTGCCACGTGTCGGTGATATGGGTGAGGATAGGCTGAGACTGCAGTGCCACGTGTCGGTGATATGGGTGAGGATAGGCTGAGACTGCAGTGCGACGTGTCTGTGATATGGGTGAGGATAGGCTGAGACTGCAGTGCCACGTGTCGGTGATATGGGGGGAGGATAGGCTGAGACTGCAGTGCCACGTGTCGGTGATATGGGTGAGGATAGGCTGAGACTGCAGTGCGACGTGTCGGTGATATGGGTGAGGATAGACTGCAGTGCGACGTGTCGGTGATATGGGTGAGGATAGGCTGAGGGTGCAGTACGACGTGTCGGTGATATGGGGGAGGATAGGCTGAGGGTGCAGTGCAACGTGTCGGTGATATGGGGGGAGGATAGCCCTGAGACTGCAGTGCAACGTGTCGGTGATATGGGGGGAGGATAGGCTGAGACTGCAGTGCGACGTGTCGGTGATATGGGTGAGGATAGACTGCAGTGCGACGTGTCGGTGATATGGGTGAGGATAGGCTGAGGGTGCAGTACGACGTGTCGGTGATATGGGGGAGGATAGGCTGAGGGTGCAGTGCAACGTGTCTGTGATATGGGGGGAGGATAGCCCTAAGACTGCAGTGCAACGTGTCGGTGATATGGGGGGAGGATAGGCTGAGACTGCAGTGCGACGTGTCGGTGATATGGGTGAGGATAGGCTGAGACTGCAGTGCGACGTGTCGGTGATATGGGTGAGGATAGACTGCAGTGCGACGTGTCGGTGATATGGGTGAGGATAGGCTGAGGGTGCAGTACGACGTGTCGGTGATATGGGGGAGGATAGGCTGAGGGTGCAGTGCAACGTGTCGGTGATATGGGGGGAGGATAGCCCTGAGACTGCAGTGCAACGTGTCGGTGATATGGGTGAGGATAGGCTGAGACTGCAGTGCGACGTGTCGGTGATATGGGTGAGGATAGACTGCAGTGCGACGTGTCGGTGATATGGGTGAGGATAGGCTGAGACTGCAGTGCCACGTGTCGGTGATATGGGTGAGGATAGGCTGAGACTGCAGTGCCACGTGTCGGTGATATGGGTGAGGATAGGCTGAGACTGCAGTGCCACGTGTCGGTGATATGGGTGAGGATAGGCTGAGCCTGCAGTGCCACGTGTCGGTGATATGGGTGAGGATAGACTGCAGTGCGACGTGTCGGTGATATGGGTGAGGATAGACTGCAGTGCGACGTGTCTGTGATATGGGTGAGGATAGGCTGAGACTGCAGTGCCACGTGTCGGTGATATGGGGGGAGGATAGGCTGAGACTGCAGTGCCACGTGTCGGTGATATGGGTGAGGATAGGCTGAGACTGCAGTGCGACGTGTCGGTGATATGGGTGAGGATAGACTGCAGTGCGACGTGTCGGTGATATGGGTGAGGATAGGCTGAGGGTGCAGTACGACGTGTCGGTGATATGGGGGAGGATAGGCTGAGGGTGCAGTGCAACGTGTCTTTGATATGGGGGAGGGTAGGCTGAGGGTGCAGTGCAACGTGTCGGTGATATGGGGGGAGGATAGGCTGAGACTGCAGTGCGTCGTGTCGGTGATATGGGTGAGGATAGACTGCAGTGCGACGTGTCGGTGATATGGGTGAGGATAAGCTGAGGGTGCAGTACGACGTGTCGGTGATATGGGGGAGGATAGGCTGAGACTGCAGTGCGACGTGTCGGTGATATGGGTGAGGATAGACTGCACTGCGACTTGTCGGTGATATGGGTGAGGATAGGCTGAGACTGCAGTGCCACGTGTCGGTGATATGGGTGAGGATAGGCTGAGACTGCAGTGCCACGTGTCGGTGATATGGGTGAGGATAGGCTGAGACTGCAGTGCCACGTGTCGGTGATATGGGTGAGGATAGGCTGAGACTGCAGTGCGACGTGTCTGTGATATGGGTGAGGATAGGCTGAGACTGCAGTGCCACGTGTCGGTGATTTGGGGGGAGGATAGGCTGAGACTGCAGTGCCACGTGTCGGTGATATGGGTGAGGATAGGCTGAGACTGCAGTGCGACGTGTCGGTGATATGGGTGAGGATAGACTGCAGTGCGACGTGTCGGTGATATGGGTGAGGATAGGCTGAGGGTGCAGTACGACGTGTCGGTGATATGGGGGAGGATAGGCTGAGGGTGCAGTGCAACGTGTCGGTGATATGGGGGGAGGATAGCCCTGAGACTGCAGTGCAACGTGTCGGTGATATGGGGGGAGGATAGGCTGAGACTGCAGTGCGACGTGTCGGTGATATGGGTGAGGATAGACTGCAGTGCGACGTGTCGGTGATATGGGTGAGGATAGGCTGAGGGTGCAGTACGACGTGTCGGTGATATGGGGGAGGATAGGCTGAGGGTGCAGTGCAACGTGTCTGTGATATGGGGGGAGGATAGCCCTAAGACTGCAGTGCAACGTGTCGGTGATATGGGGGGAGGATAGGCTGAGACTGCAGTGCGACGTGTCGGTGATATGGGTGAGGATAGACTGCACTGCGACTTGTCGGTGATATGGGTGAGGATAGGCTGAGACTGCAGTGCCACGTGTCGGTGATATGGGTGAGGATAGGCTGAGACTGCAGTGCCACGTGTCGGTGATATGGGTGAGGATAGGCTGAGACTGCAGTGCCACGTGTCGGTGATATGGGTGAGGATAGGCTGAGACTGCAGTGCGACGTGTCTGTGATATGGGTGAGGATAGGCTGAGACTGCAGTGCCACGTGTCGGTGATATGGGGGGAGGATAGGCTGAGACTGCAGTGCCACGTGTCGGTGATATGGGTGAGGATAGGCTGAGACTGCAGTGCGACGTGTCGGTGATATGGGTGAGGATAGACTGCAGTGCGACGTGTCGGTGATATGGGTGAGGATAGGCTGAGGGTGCAGTACGACGTGTCGGTGATATGGGGGAGGATAGGCTGAGGGTGCAGTGCAACGTGTCGGTGATATGGGGGGAGGATAGCCCTGAGACTGCAGTGCAACGTGTCGGTGATATGGGGGGAGGATAGGCTGAGACTGCAGTGCGACGTGTCGGTGATATGGGTGAGGATAGACTGCAGTGCGACGTGTCGGTGATATGGGTGAGGATAGGCTGAGGGTGCAGTACGACGTGTCGGTGATATGGGGGAGGATAGGCTGAGGGTGCAGTGCAACGTGTCTGTGATATGGGGGGAGGATAGCCCTAAGACTGCAGTGCAACGTGTCGGTGATATGGGGGGAGGATAGGCTGAGACTGCAGTGCGACGTGTCGGTGATATGGGTGAGGATAGGCTGAGACTGCAGTGCGACGTGTCGGTGATATGGGTGAGGATAGACTGCAGTGCGACGTGTCGGTGATATGGGTGAGGATAGGCTGAGGGTGCAGTACGACGTGTCGGTGATATGGGGGAGGATAGGCTGAGGGTGCAGTGCAACGTGTCGGTGATATGGGGGGAGGATAGCCCTGAGACTGCAGTGCAACGTGTCGGTGATATGGGTGAGGATAGGCTGAGACTGCAGTGCGACGTGTCGGTGATATGGGTGAGGATAGACTGCAGTGCGACGTGTCGGTGATATGGGTGAGGATAGGCTGAGGGTGCAGTACGACGTGTCGGTGATATGGGGGAGGATAGGCTGAGACTGCAGTGCGACGTGTCGGTGATATGGGTGAGGATAGACTGCACTGCGACGTGTCGGTGATATGGGTGAGTATAGGCTGAGGGTGCAGTGCCACGTGTCGGTGATATGGGTGAGGATAGGCTGAGACTGCAGTGCGACGTGTCGGTGATATGGGGGAGGATAGGTTGAGGGTGCAGTGCGACCTGTCGTGATATGGGTGAGGATAGGCTGAGACTGCAGTGCGACGTGTCGGTGATATGGGTGAGGATAGGTTGAGACTGCAGTGTGACGTGTCGGTGATATGGGTGAGGATAGGCTGAGGGTGCAGTGCGACGTGTCTGTGATATGGGTGAGGATAGCCCTGAGACTGCAGTACCACGTGTCAGTGATATGGGTGAGGATAGGCTGAGACTGCAGTGCGACGTGTCGGTGATATGGGTGAGGATAGGCTGAGACTGCAGTGCCACGTGTCAGTGATATGGGTGAGGATAGGCTGAGACTGCAGTGCCACGTGTCGGTGATATGGGTGAGGATAGGCTGAGACTGCAGTGCCACGTGTCGGTGATATGGGTGAGGATAGGCTGAGACTGCAGTGCCACGTGTCGGTGATATGGGTGAGGATAGGCTGAGCCTGCAGTGCGACGTGTCGGTGATATGGGTGAGGATAGGCTGAGACTGCAGTGCGACGTGTCGGTGATATGGGTGAGGATAGACTGCAGTGCGACGTGTCGGTGATATGGGTGAGGATAGGCTGAGGGTGCAGTACGACGTGTCGGTGATATGGGGGAGGATAGGCTGAGGGTGCAGTGCAACGTGTCTGTGATATGGGGGGAGGATAGCCCTAAGACTGCAGTGCAACGTGTCGGTGATATGGGGGGAGGATAGGCTGAGACTGCAGTGCGACGTGTCGGTGATATGGGTGAGGATAGGCTGAGACTGCAGTGCGACGTGTCGGTGATATGGGTGAGGATAGACTGCAGTGCGACGTGTCGGTGATATGGGTGAGGATAGGCTGAGGGTGCAGTACGACGTGTCGGTGATATGGGGGAGGATAGGCTGAGGGTGCAGTGCAACGTGTCGGTGATATGGGGGGAGGATAGCCCTGAGACTGCAGTGCAACGTGTCGGTGATATGGGTGAGGATAGGCTGAGACTGCAGTGCGACGTGTCGGTGATATGGGTGAGGATAGGCTGAGACTGCAGTGCGACGTGTCGGTGATATGGGTGAGGATAGACTGCAGTGCGACGTGTCGGTGATATGGGTGAGGATAGGCTGAGGGTGCAGTACGACGTGTCGGTGATATGGGGGAGGATAGGCTGAGGGTGCAGTGCAACGTGTCGGTGATATGGGGGGAGGATAGGCTGAGACTGCAGTGCGACGTGTCGGTGATATGGGTGAGGATAGACTGCAGTGCGACGTGTCGGTGATATGGGTGAGGATAGGCTGAGGGTGCAGTACGACGTGTCGGTGATATGGGGGAGGATAGGCTGAGACTGCAGTGTGACGTGTCGGTGATATGGGTGAGGATAGACTGCAGTGCGACGTGTCGGTGATATGGGTGAGGATAGGCTGAGACTGCAGTGCCACGTGTCGGTGATATGGGTGAGGATAGGCTGAGACTGCAGTGCGACGTGTCGGTGATATGGGGGAGGATAGGTTGAGGGTGCAGTGCGACGTGTCGGTGATATGGGTGAGGATAGGCTGAGACTGCAGTGCGACGTGTCGGTGATATGGGTGAGGATAGGTTGAGACTGCAGTGTGACGTGTCGGTGATATGGGTGAGGATAGGCTGAGGGTGCAGTGCGACGTGTCTGTGATATGGGTGAGGATAGCCCTGAGTCTGCAGTACCACGTGTCAGTGATATGGGTGAGGATAGGCTGAGACTGCAGTGCGACGTGTCAGTGATATGGGTGAGGATAGGCTGAGACTGCAGTGCGACGTGTCGGTGATATGGGTGAGGATAGGCTGAGACTGCAGTGCCACGTGTCAGTGATATGGGTGAGGATAGGCTGAGACTGCAGTGCGACGTGTCAGTGATATGGGTGAGGATAGGCTGAGACTGCAGTGCGACGTGTCAGTGATATGGGTGAGGATAGGCTGAGACTGCAGTGCCACGTGTCGGTGATATGGGTGAGGATAGGCTGAGACTGCAGTGCGACGTGTCGGTGATATGGGTGAGGATAGGCTGAGACTGCAGTGCCACGTGTCGGTGATGTGGGTGAGGATAGGCTGAGACTGCAGTGCGACGTGTCGGTGATATGGGTGAGGATAGGCTGAGACTGCAGTGCGACGTGTCAGTGATATGGGTGAGGATAGGCTGAGACTGCAGTGCGAAGTGTCGGTGATATGGGTGAGGATAGGCTGAGACTGCAGTGCGACGTGTCAGTGATATGGGTGAGGATAGGCTGAGACTGCAGTGCGACGTGTCGGTGATATGGGTGAGGATAGGCTGAGACTGCAGTGCGACGTGTCGGTGATATGGGTGAGGATAGGCTGAGACTGCAGTGCGACGTGTCGGTGATATGGGTGAGGATAGGCTGAGACTGCAGTGCGACGTGTCGGTGATATGGGTGAGGATAGGCTGAGACTGCAGTGCCACGTGTCAGTGATATGGGTGAGGATAGGCTGAGACTGCAGTGCGACGTGTCGGTGATATGGGTGAGGATAGGCTGAGACTGCAGTGCCACGTGTCGGTGATATGGGTGAGGATAGGCTGAGACTGCAGTGCCACGTGTCAGTGATATGGGTGAGGATAGGCTGAGACTGCAGTGCGACGTGTCGGTGATATGGGTGAGGATAGGCTGAGACTGCAGTGCCACGTGTCAGTGATATGGGTGAGGATAGGCTGAGACTGCAGTGCCACGTGTCGGTGATATGGGTGAGGATAGGCTGAGACTGCAGTGCCACGTGTCGGTGATATGGGTGAGGATAGGCTGAGACTGCAGTGCCACGTGTCGGTGATATGGGTGAGGATAGGCTGAGACTGCAGTGCCACGTGTCGGTGATATGGGTGAGGATAGGCTGAGACTGCAGTGCGACGTGTCGGTGATATGGGTGAGGATAGGCCGAGACTGCAGTGCGACGTGTCGGTGATATGGGTGAGGATAGACTGCAGTGCGACGTGTCTGTGATATGGGTGAGGATAGGCTGAGGGTGCAGTACGACGTGTCGGTGATATGGGGGAGGATAGGCTGAGGGTGCAGTGCAACGTGTCGGTGATATGGGGGGAGGATAGCCCTGAGACTGCAGTGCAACGTGTCGGTGATATGGGGGGAGGATAGGCTGAGACTGCAGTGCGACGTGTCGGTGATATGGGTGAGGATAGACTGCAGTGCGATGTGTCGGTGATATGGGTGAGGATAGGCTGAGGGTGCAGTACGACGTGTCGGTGATATGGGGGAGGATAGGCTGAGGGTGCAGTGCAACGTGTCGGTGATATGGGGGGAGGATAGGCTGAGACTGCAGTGCGACGTGTCGGTGATATGGGTGAGGATAGGCTGAGACTGCAGTGCGACGTGTCAGTGATATGGGTGAGGATAGGCTGAGACTGCAGTGCGACGTGTCGGTGATATGGGTGAGGATAGGCTGAGACTGCAGTGCGACGTGTCGGTGATATGGGTGAGGATAGGCTGAGACTGCAGTGCCACGTGTCAGTGATATGGGTGAGGATAGGCTGAGACTGCAGTGCGACGTGTCGGTGATATGGGTGAGGATAGGCTGAGACTGCAGTGCCACGTGTCGGTGATATGGGTGAGGATAGGCTGAGACTGCAGTGCCACGTGTCAGTGATATGGGTGAGGATAGGCTGAGACTGCAGTGCGACGTGTCGGTGATATGGGTGAGGATAGGCTGAGACTGCAGTGCCACGTGTCGGTGATATGGGTGAGGATAGGCTGAGACTGCAGTGCCACGTGTCGGTGATATGGGTGAGGATAGGCTGAGACTGCAGTGCCACGTGTCGGTGATATGGGTGAGGATAGGCTGAGACTGCAGTGCCACGTGTCGGTGATATGGGTGAGGATAGGCTGAGACTGCAGTGCGACGTGTCGGTGATATGGGTGAGGATAGACTGCACTGCGACGTGTCGGTGATATGGGTGAGGATAGGCTGAGGGTGCAGTGCGACGTGTCGGTGATATGGGTGAGGATAGGCTGAGACTGCAGTGCCACGTGTCGGTGATATGGGTGAGGATAGGCTGAGACTGCAGTGCGACATGTCGGTGATATGGGTGAGGATAGACTGCACTGCGACGTGTCGGTGATATGGGTGAGGATAGGCTGAGACTGCAGTGCGACGTGTCTGTGATATGGGTGAGGATAGGCTGAGACTGCAGTGCGACGTGTCGGTGATATGGGTGAGGATAGGCTGAGGGTGCAGTGCGACGTGTCTGTGATATGGGTGAGGATAGGCTGAGACTGCAGTGCGACGTGTCGGTGATATGGGTGAGGATAGGCTGAGAATGCAGTGCGATGTGTCGGTGATATGGGTCAGGATAGGCTGAGACTGCAGTGCGACGTGTCGGTGATATGGGTGAGGATAGGCTGAGAGTGCAGTGCGACGTGTCGGTGAGGATAGGCTGAGAGTGCAGTGCGACGTGTCGGTGATATGGGTGAGACTGCAGTGCGACGTGTCGGTGATATGGGTGAGGATAGGCTGAGACTGCAGTGCGACGTGTCGGTGATATGGGTGAGGATAGGCTGAGAGTGCAGTGCGACGTGTCGGTGACGATAGGCTGAGACTGCAGTGAGACGTGTCGGTGATATGGGTGAGGATAGGCTGAGACTGCAGTGCGACGTGTTGGTGATATGGGTGAGGATAGGCTGAGGGTGCAGTGCGACGTGTCGGTGATTATGGGTGAGGATAGGCTGGGACTGCAGTGCGACGTGTCGGTGATATGGGTGAGGATAGGCTGAGGGTGCAGTGCGACGTCTCTGTGATATGGGTGAGGATAGGCTGAGGGTGCAGTGCGACGTGTCGGTGATATGGGTGAGGATAGGCTGAGACTGCAGTGCGACGTGTCGGTGATATGGGTGAGGATAGGCTGAGACTGCAGTGCGACGTGTCGGTGATATGGGTGAGGATAGGCTGAGACTGCAGTGCGACGTGTCGGTGATATGGGTGAGGATAGGCTGAGACTGCAGTGCGACGTGTCGGTGATATGGGTGAGGATAGGCTGAGACTGCAGTGCGACGTGTCGGTGATATGGGTGAGGATAGGCTGAGACTGCAGTGTGACGTGTCGGTGATATGGGTGAGGATAGGCTGAGACTGCAGTGCGACGTGTCGGTGATATGGGTGAGGATAGACTGCAGTGCGACGTGTCGGTGATATGGGTGAGGATAGGCTGAGACTGCAGTGCGACGTGTCGGTGATATGGGTGAGGATAGGCTGAGACTGCAGTGCGACGTGTCGGTGATATGGGTGAGGATAGGCTGAGACTGCAGTGCCACGTGTCGGTGATATGGGTGAGGATAGGCTGAGAGTGCAGTGCGACGTGTCGGTGACGATAGGCTGAGACTGCAGTGCGACGTGTCGGTGATATGGGTGAGGATAGGCTGAGAGTGCAGTGCGACGTGTTGGTGACGATAGGCTGAGACTGCAGTGCCACGTGTCGGTGATATGGGTGAGGATAGGCTGAGAGTGCAGTGCGACGTGTCGGTGACGATAGGCTGAGACTGCAGTACCACGGTGTCGGTGATATGGGTGAGGATGGGCTGAGACTGCAGTGCGACGTGTCGGTGATATGGGTGAGGATAAGCTGAGACTGCAGTGCGACGTGTCGTGATATGGGTGAGGATAGGCTGAGACTGCAGTGCGACGTGTCGTGATATGGGTGAGGATAGGCTGAGACTGCAGTGCGACGTGTCTGTGATATGGGTGAGGATAGGCTGAGGGTGCAGTGGCACGTGTCGGTGATATGGGTGAGGATAGGCTGAGACTGCAGTGCGACGTGTCGGTGATATGGGTGAGGATAGGCTGAGACTGCAGTGCGACGTGTCGGTGATATGGGTGAGGATAGGCTGAGGGTGCAGTGGCACGTTTCGGTGATATGGGTGAGGATAGGCTGAGACTGCAGTGCGACGTGTCGGTGATATGGGTGAGGATAGGCTGAGGGTGCAGTGGCACGTGTCGGTGATATGGGTGAGGATAGACTGCACTGCGACGTGTCGGTGATATGGGTGAGGATAGGCTGAGGGTGCAGTGCGACGTGTCGGTGATATGGGTGAGGATAGGCTGAGACTGCAGTGCCACGTGTCGGTGATATGGGTGAGGATAGGCTGAGACTGCAGTGCGACATGTCGGTGATATGGGTGAGGATAGACTGCACTGCGACGTGTCGGTGATATGGGTGAGGATAGGCTGAGACTGCAGTGCGACGTGTCGGTGATATGGGTGAGGATAGGCTGAGGGTGCAGTGCGACGTGTCTGTGATATGGGTGAGGATAGGCTGAGACTGCAGTGCGACGTGTCGGTGATATGGGTGAGGATAGGCTGAGGGTGCAGTGCGACGTGTCTGTGATATGGGTGAGGATAGGCTGAGACTGCAGTGCGACGTGTCGGTGATATGGGTGAGGATAGGCTGAGAATGCAGTGCGATGTGTCGGTGATATGGGTGAGGATAGGCTGAGACTGCAGTGCGACGTGTCGGTGATATGGGTGAGGATAGGCTGAGAGTGCAGTGCGACGTGTCGGTGAGGATAGGCTGAGAGTGCAGTGCGACGTGTCGGTGATATGGGTGAGACTGCAGTGCGACGTGTCGGTGATATGGGTGAGGATAGGCTGAGACTGCAGTGCGACGTGTCGGTGATATGGGTGAGGATAGGCTGAGAGTGCAGTGCGACGTGTCGGTGACGATAGGCTGAGACTGCAGTGAGACGTGTCGGTGATATGGGTGAGGATAGGCTGAGACTGCAGTGCGACGTGTTGGTGATATGGGTGAGGATAGGCTGAGGGTGCAGTGCGACGTGTCGGTGATATGGGTGAGGATAGGCTGGGACTGCAGTGCGACGTGTCGGTGATATGGGTGAGGATAGGTTGAGGGTGCAGTGCGACGTGTCTGTGATATGGGTGAGGATAGGCTGAGGGTGCAGTGCGACGTGTCGGTGATATGGGTGAGGATAGGCTGAGACTGCAGTGCGACGTGTCGGTGATATGGGTGAGGATAGGCTGAGACTGCAGTGCGACGTGTCGGTGATATGGGTGAGGATAGGCTGAGACTGCAGTGCGACGTGTCGGTGATATGGGTGAGGATAGGCTGAGACTGCAGTGCGACGTGTCGGTGATATGGGTGAGGATAGGCTGAGACTGCAGTGCGACGTGTCGGTGATATGGGTGAGGATAGGCTGAGACTGCAGTGTGACGTGTCGGTGATATGGGTGAGGATAGGCTGAGACTGCAGTGCGACGTGTCGGTGATATGGGTGAGGATAGACTGCAGTGCGACGTGTCGGTGATATGGGTGAGGATAGGCTGAGACTGCAGTGCGACGTGTCGGTGATATGGGTGAGGATAGGCTGAGACTGCAGTGCGACGTGTCGGTGATATGGGTGAGGATAGGCTGAGACTGCAGTGCCACGTGTCGGTGATATGGGTGAGGATAGGCTGAGAGTGCAGTGCGACGTGTCGGTGACGATAGGCTGAGACTGCAGTGCGACGTGTCGGTGATATGGGTGAGGATAGGCTGAGAGTGCAGTGCGACGTGTTGGTGACGATAGGCTGAGACTGCAGTGCCACGTGTCGGTGATATGGGTGAGGATAGGCTGAGAGTGCAGTGCGACGTGTCGGTGACGATAGGCTGAGACTGCAGTACCACGTGTCGGTGATATGGGTGAGGATGGGCTGAGACTGCAGTGCGACGTGTCGGTGATATGGGTGAGGATAAGCTGAGACTGCAGTGCGACGTGTCGTGATATGGGTGAGGATAGGCTGAGACTGCAGTGCGACGTGTCGTGATATGGGTGAGGATAGGCTGAGACTGCAGTGCGACGTGTCTGTGATATGGGTGAGGATAGGCTGAGGGTGCAGTGGCACGTGTCGGTGATATGGGTGAGGATAGGCTGAGACTGCAGTGCGACGTGTCGGTGATATGGGTGAGGATAGGCTGAGACTGCAGTGCGACGTGTCGGTGATATGGGTGAGGATAGGCTGAGGGTGCAGTGGCACGTTTCGGTGATATGGGTGAGGATAGGCTGAGACTGCAGTGCGACGTGTCGGTGATATGGGTGAGGATAGGCTGAGGGTGCAGTGGCACGTGTCGGTGATATGGGTGAGGATAGGCTGAGACTGCAGTGCGACGTGTCGGTGATATGGGTGAGGATAGGCTGAGGGTGCAGTGGCACGTGTCGGTGATATGGGTGAGGATAGGCTGAGACTGCAGTGCGACGTGTCGGTGATATGGGTGAGGATAGGCTGAGACTGCAGTGCGACGTGTCGGTGATATGGGTGAGGATAGGCTGAGACTGCAGTGCGACGTGTCGGTGATATGGGTGAGGATAGGCTGAGACTGCAGTGCGACGTGTCGGTGATATGGGTGAGGATAGGCTGAGACTGCAGTGCGACGTGTCGGTGATATGGGTGAGGATAGGCTGAGACTGCAGTGCGACGTGTCGGTGATATGGGTGAGGATAGGCTGAGACTGCAGTGCGACGTGTTGGTGACGATAGGCTGAGACTGCAGTGCCACGTGTCGGTGATATGGGTGAGGATAGGCTGAGAGTGCAGTGCGACGTGTCGGTGACGATAGGCTGAGACTGCAGTACCACGTGTCGGTGATATGGGTGAGGATGGGCTGAGACTGCAGTGCGACGTGTCGGTGATATGGGTGAGGATAAGCTGAGACTGCAGTGCGACGTGTCGTGATATGGGTGAGGATAGGCTGAGACTGCAGTGCGACGTGTCGTGATATGGGTGAGGATAGGCTGAGACTGCAGTGCGACGTGTCTGTGATATGGGTGAGGATAGGCTGAGGGTGCAGTGGCACGTGTCGGTGATATGGGTGAGGATAGGCTGAGACTGCAGTGCGACGTGTCGGTGATATGGGTGAGGATAGGCTGAGACTGCAGTGCGACGTGTCGGTGATATGGGTGAGGATAGGCTGAGGGTGCAGTGGCACGTTTCGGTGATATGGGTGAGGATAGGCTGAGACTGCAGTGCGACGTGTCGGTGATATGGGTGAGGATAGGCTGAGGGTGCAGTGGCACGTGTCGGTGATATGGGTGAGGATAGGCTGAGACTGCAGTGCGACGTGTCGGTGATATGGGTGAGGATAGGCTGAGGGTGCAGTGGCACGTGTCGGTGATATGGGTGAGGATAGGCTGAGACTGCAGTGCGACGTGTCGGTGATATGGGTGAGGATAGGCTGAGACTGCAGTGCGACGTGTCGGTGATATGGGTGAGGATAGGCTGAGACTGCAGTGCGACGTGTCGGTGATATGGGTGAGGATAGGCTGAGACTGCAGTGCGACGTGTCGGTGATATGGGTGAGGATAGGCTGAGACTGCAGTGCGACGTGTCGTGATATGGGTGAGGATAGGCTGAGGGTGCAGTGGCACGTGTCGGTGATATGGGTGAGGATAGGCTGAGACTGCAGTGCGACGTGTTGGTAATATGGGTGAGGATAGGCTGAGACTGAGTATCTGGTCCCCGCACATTTCATTGGTCACTGCAGCTTTATAGAATGCTCATTATTATCTGCAGCTGGATCGTCTCTCATTGATTATAACCCTCCAGTTATTATGTCATGACACCGGCAGAAGCAGTGTATTATATGGAGCACCGTGCCCGGTGATGGGTAACGGCTTGTTATCCTGGCTGTCCGTACAATGGCAGAACAGTACATGTGTGTAATGACGAACAGATGGGACATACAGCAGAAGGAATTGGGGGACGCAGGAGACGCTCGGGTGGGTGGGCCGCCTGCTGTATGTGCTCTGGGGATTCCCGGGTGACCCGATATCAGAGGAGACACATTTCCCTTACAGCAATTACTGATAGCACAAGGCTGGCCCTGGCTCTCGTATCCCGTATAAAGACCATACGTAGAGATGCTCCTCCCACAATCTCTATACTGCGCGCGGTGCCTGGCGCGGCGGAGCCTCTCCAGCAGGTGTTGCACAGCTCATCGTCTGGTTTATTACATGTGGGGTCCTATTCGCATCATAGACGCAGCAAAGCGCTGCTCTGTGTACAAGAGACGCTGGTCTGTACCCGCACAGGAGTGGGTATTACGCCCGCACAGACTTCACACACGTGCGGCAGAGCGGTGTCACTCCCAGGTCTATGTATGAAAATAAGGCGCAGACTGTGAGCGAGAAAAGGTGCGCAGCGAGAGGCTCTGGTTGGCGCAGTGCGTGAGGACTCGTCTGTGCGCTAAATGCTCATACTTTCTATTGACTGTAAAATGTTTTACAATAGATATAAATGTAACCGGCGCCTTTAATCTCCTCTTTGTCACGGTTTTCCCGACAGTATTTCAATTACCTGTACACGTACAAAATGCCAGGCGACATCAAGAACTGGGTGGACGCCCATATGAATTGCGAAGACATTGCTATGAATTTCTTGGTCGCCAACGTGACGGGAAAAGCTCCTATAAAGGTGACTCCATTCTTTTATACATGAGGTGCTCCGGCGTCTGCAGAGCGTCGCCCCAATAATACAATTACTGAATTGTTTCTGCCCGTCCTGTATCACAGGGTAGGCGTCACCACACACCCTCGTACAGGTAAGTGCACGCCACGCGTCACGTACAGTAGGTCTTCCCGATGGACAGTCCTTTTCGGTTCTTTCAGCCTCGGTGCCCCGACCTCCTCTCATTTTCACTTGTTGACGTCTTTACAGTTTAGCGCAGCCCTTGTCTGTTTTAGAGCAGGGTTCTGCGGCCGCCAAGAACAACCATTGTCAGATGTTAGGAGTGGAATCACTGGGTGCCCTATATAGAAGACCATCTGTCTGCCCAGGGACAGCTGACTAGGGGAATGTTAATTACAAATTTCACCCCTGGTGAATGTTAATTTAAAAGTGATCTTGCAATCATCTTCTCCAATCCCCGGCATTACCGGGGTATCTTGGCGATAGCGGCCTCCCTTTGATCTTCAGGCCTTCACACATTCATTTCCCGTGGTGTCATCGGCAGCCTGTCTCATCAGGTGCTGATGCGGTACCCCTTTGCTTGTAGGTGGCTGACCCTCGGCTCCTGCCAGTTCTTCCAACGTTTTAAGGACCAAAGCGCTGGCAGCATTGATCTAGCAGGGATTACTACGTGCTGATGCTGGTAAGGGGAGAACCAGCCGGCCTGTTGTGTTGGGTGAAGGTTACAGGGAAGCCGCACACAGTTGGAAAACTCCCCAAGAGCAAATGATGTTTACACAGGGACCTTGGCGGTGTGAGAAGTCATTAAAAGAGAATTAAAGGGCTTGTCATCACCAATGCTCTCTAGCACAGAATGAAGAGGGGGGGGGAGGCATGCCAATCCTGCGATCTGTTTTCATTGGCTTATCGCTGAGCTACCGAACCCGGATAGCCTTCAATGAGAGACCGATATACTCTAACAAAGAAATATTCTGTATTCTGTCATCCGTTGTTTGTTGCTGACTGCCTCCCTTTTCCGTCTCACCTACAGGTTACTCCACGCAAAAAGTTTAAATGTCCTGAGTGTACAGCGATTGACGGGCTGTCTCTGGATCAGACACATATGGTGGAGAGGTACGTAGCTCTGGTGCCACCCATCTACAGAACATCCTGACATATCCCAATGTGTCTGCGTTATACTTTATGTGATGGGATGACTGTCACAACCTACCCCTCTGCTGTCTCTTTATTTCTCAGCGTGACAGCCCTCACTTGTCATCATGCGTCTCGCTGCCCCTCGTCTCTGGCTAGGTGTGGGAACAGACACCCCCCTCCTCTAATTACAGGACAGAATGAAAGTACAAAACATTGCATTTTGGCCAGAACAGTTGGCATAGTGGTTAGTATTACCACTTCACAACACTGTAGTCCTGGGTTCTTTTTCCAGCAAGGCTCTATCAGTGTTGAGTTTATATGTTCTCCCTGTGTTTTGTGTTAATTTCCTCTGGGTGCTGCGGTTTCCTCCCGCAATCAAAAAACATGCTGATAGGATAATTGGATTCTGAAAAATATAGATTGCAAGCTCCTCTGCGACAGACCGAGGTAACCGACCAAATATCCTCCGTGGAAGGTGTGAGTGCTAGGGGAATAAGTGTTAATAAATAATACATTTTAGGAAGGAATCCATAGAGCCAGGTGACCTTATGCGTCATTCAGGGCCAGTTTGTGTGGAGGCGTGCGATAACATATGTGCAGTCATTGAAATAAATAATTCCGGGGCTTGTGGTGACGTTTTGGTTTGGCGGATCTGCGCCCACGATACGCTCGCTCTTGCTTTTCTGATTCGCACTGTAATTTGCATTTCGCTAAATGTTTAGTGTCGACACAGAAGCGGGATGACAACTCTGCAATGTCGTCTGCTCTGCGGGGCGGCTCTTCCAGGCGGAACTAATATTATAGGGGAAAAAGGTGCAGAATTCTGCGACCGGCCGCAGAACGAGGCAATTACTCTGCAGAAGAGTCTCCGCACCATGGACAAGCGGAAGCCTGGCTCTGAGGGGGTTAAGAGATGAAATGACTGCTTCAACCACACGTGAGCTTAGGAGGACCTCATCTCTGTCCATATGTCCTCCGCTATCCGGACCTTATCTAGAGTCTGGGGTTCAGGGCTGATTGCTCTGATGATGCTCTGTCAGGCACTCAGGAATGGCAGGAATTTGGGGAGGATTGGAAGACGCAGAGGAGAGAGGATACTATTTGTATCCCCTGTGCAGGTCTCTTGTCAGGTTAACCCCTTATCTGCCCCAACAGCTGGCCAATCTGTGTGTGTATCTCTCTCTGTCCAACTGGGGTGAGAAAGATGATGCAGCCGCTTCCCTCTACCCCTGCGCGCCACCCATGTAACCTTTTACCCCTGCGCGCCACCCATGTAACCCTTTACCCCTGTGCGCCACCCATGTAACCCTTTACCCCTGCGCGCCACCCATGTAACCCTTTACCCCTGCGCGCCACCCATGTAACCCTTTACCCCTGCGCGCCAGCCATGTAACCCTTTACCCCTGCGCTCCACCCATGTGACCCTTTACCCCTGCGCTCCACCCATGTGACCCTTTACCCCTGCGCTCCACCCATGTGACCCTTTACCCCTGCGCTCCACCCATGTAACCCTTTACCCCTGCGCGCCAGCCATGTAACCCTTTACCCCTGCGCTCCACCCATGTGACCCTTTACCCCTGCGCTCCACCCATGTGACCCTTTACCCCTGCGCTCCACCCATGTGACCCTTTACCCCTGCGCTCCACCCATGTAACCCTTTGCCCCTGCGCTCCGCCCATGTGGCCCTTTACCCCTGCGCTCCACCCATGTGACCCTTTGCCCCTGCGCTCCACCCATGTGACCCTTTGCCCCTGCGCTCCGCCCATGTGGCCCTTTACCCCTGCGCTCCGCCCATGTGGCCCTTTACTCCTGCGCTCCACTCATGTGGCCCTTTACTCCTGCGCTCCACCCATGTGGCCCTTTACCCCTGCGCTCCACCCATGTGGCCCTTTACCCCTGCGCTCCACCCATGTGGCCCTTTACCCCTGCGCTCCACCCATGTGGCCCTTTACCCCTGCGCTCCACCCATGTGGCCCTTTACCCCTGCGCTCCACCCATGTGGCCCTTTACCCCTGCGCTCCACCCATGTGGCCCTTTACCCCTGCGCTCCACCCATGTGGCCCTTTACCCCTGCGCTCCACCCATGTGGCCCTTTACCCCTGCGCTCCACCCATGTGGCCCTTTACCCCTGCGCTCCACCCATGTGGCCCTTTACCCCTGCGCTCCACCCATGTGGCCCTTTACCCCTGCGCTCCACCCATGTGTCCCTTTACCCCTGCGCTCCACCCATGTGTCCCTTTACCCCTGCGCTCCACCCATGTGTCCCTTTACCCCTGCGCGCCACCCATGTAACCCTTTACCCCTGCGCTCCACCCATGTGGCCCTTTACCCCTGCGCTCCACCCATGTGGCCCTTTACCCCTGCGCTCCACCCATGTAACCCTTTACCCCTGCGCGCCACCCATGTAACCCTTTACCCCTGCGCTCCACCCATGTGGCCCTTTACTCCTGCGCGCCACCCATGTAACCATTTACCCCTGCGCGCCACCCATGTAACCTTTTACCCCTGCGCGCCACCCATGTAATCCTTTACCCCTGCGCGCCACCCATGTAACCCTTTACCCCTGCGCGCCACCCATGTAACCCTTTACCCCTGCGCGCCACCCATGTGGCCCTTTACCCCTGCGCGCCACCCATGTGGCCCTTTACCCCTGCGCTCCACCCATATAACCCTTTACCCCTGCGCTCCACCCATGTAACCCTTTACCCCTGCGCTCCACCCATGTAACCCTTTGCCCCTGCGCGCCACCCATGTGGCCCTTTACCCCTGCGCTCCACTCATGTGGCCCTTTACCCCTGCGCTCCACCCATGTGGCCCTTTACCCCTGCGCGCCACCCATGTAACCCTTTACCCCTGCGCGCCACCCATGTGGCCCTTTACCCCTGCGCGCCACCCATGTAACCCTTTACCCCTGCGCTCCACCCATGTAACCCTTTACCCCTGCGCGCCACCCATGTAACCCTTTACCCCTGCGCGCCACCCATGTGGCCCTTTACCCCTGCGCGCCACCCATGTGGCCCTTTACCCCTGCGCTCCACCCATGTAACCCTTTACCCCTGCGCTCCACCCATGTAACCCTTTACCCCTGCGCTCCACCCATGTAACCCTTTACCCCTGCGCGCCACCCATGTGGCCCTTTACCCCTGCGCTCCACTCATGTGGCCCTTTACCACTGCGCTCCACCCATGTGGCCCTTTACCCCTGCGCGCCACCCATGTAACCCTTTACCCCTGCGCTCCACCCATGTGGCCCTTTACCCCTGCGCTCCACCCATGTGGCCCTTTACCCCTGCGCTCCACCCATGTAACCCTTTACCCCTGCGCGCCACCCATGTAACCCTTTACCCCTGCGCGCCACCCATGTAACCCTTTACCCCTGCGCGCCACCCATGTAACCCTTTACCCCTGCGCTCCACCCATGTAACCCTTTACCCCTGCGCGCCACCCATGTAACCCTTTACCCCTGCGCGCCACCCATGTGGCCCTTTACCCCTGCGCTCCACTCATGTGGCCCTTTACCCCTGCGCTCCACTCATGTGGCCCTTTACCCCTGCGCTCCACTCATGTGGCCCTTTACCCCTGCGCTCCACCCATGTAACCCTTTACCCCTGCGCTCCACCCATGTGGCCCTTTACCCCTGCGCTCCACCCATGTGGCCCTTTACCCCTGCGCTCCACCCATGTGGCCCTTTACCCCTGCGCTCCACCCATGTGGCCCTTTACCCCTGCGCTCCACCCATGTGGCCCTTTACCCCTGCGCTCCACCCATGTGGCCCTTTACCCCTGCGCTCCACCCATGTGGCCCTTTACCCCTGCGCTCCACCCATGTGGCCCTTTACCCCTGCGCTCCACCCATGTGACCCTTTACCCCTGCGCTCCACCCATGTAGTTATAGTGTTCATTATTTAGTGCAAATGGCTGTAGAGGAAAATGACGCCCGGGTGATCAGCGACGTGGCAGCGGCCCGGCACCCCGGTGATGAGCGACGTGGCATTGGTGGATAATGACATACATATTATATATATTATATGTGTAGATATATTCTTTATACAATATATATGTTATCATCTTAGTATGGGACCCAAAAATGTGGGATTTTGCATTTTTGGATAAGGGATACTCAACCTGTATATATATCTATATCTCTCTCTAATCTATATACATATACAGTACATATTTCTATCTAACACAACTAACTTGTAACCTTTGATGCCTCCCTCTCTGCCACGACCCTTGCGCTCCTCCCTCTCTGCCACGACCCTTGCGCTCCTCCCTCTCTGCCACGACCCTTGCGCTCCTCCCTCTCTGCCACGACCCTTGCGCTCCTCCCTCTCTGCCACGACCCTTGCGCTCCTCCCTCTCTGCCACGACCCTTGCGCTCCTCCCTCTCTGCCACGACCCTTGCGCTCCTCCCTCTCTGCCACGACCCTTGCGCTCCTCCCCTCTGCCACGACCCTTGTGCTCCTCCGTCTCTGCTAGGACGCACATATTTTTTTTCGGTGTCCTAGAAAACACGCGTCATTCTAGAATACCCACCGGATGGCGCTTACAATTAAACGCACATAACTATAATATCATCATGTGCATCGCTTAGAAACTGTGCCTCCGTAAAATTACTTTTATCTCAGTATGGGGCCCATAAATGTGGGATTTAGAATTTTTGGATAAGGGATACTCAACCTGTATATATAATTTATTTAAATACATTTTTATTAGCTTTTTAAATTAAGAACATGTATTTTCTCTCATGTTGGCAGCACCATATTTAGGGACACGCATCTTTGGCATATTTTTGTGCTATGCATAAAATACCGCTGGCCGGAGGGCGGCTCGGGGGTGTCTGTGGGACATCTCGTAGCACTATGCACATGCAGCAGACATGCACATTTATTATCTCCTGCAGTGGTGTGTGCGGGGCTCCATGATCGATGATCCAGGAATGGGGTGGCATGTGGGGTTAAGATGTCATGTCCTGCAGTGGCGTGTGCGCGGGGCTCCATGAGCGATGGTCCAGGAATGGGGTGGCATGTGGGGTGGAGATGTCATGTCCTGCAGTGGCGAGTGCGCGGGGCTCCATGATCGATGGTCCAGGAATGGGGTTGCATGCGGGGTGGAGATGTCATGTCCTGCAGTGGTGTGTGCGCGGGGCTCCATGATCAATGGTCCAGGAATGGGGGTTGTATGGGGGTGGAGATGTCATGTCCTGCAGTGGTGTGTGCGCGGGGCTCCATGATCGATGGTCCAGGAATGGGGTTGCACGCGGGGTGGAGATGTCATGTCCTGCAGTGGCGAGTGCGCGGGGCTCCATGATCGATGGTCCAGGAATGGGGTTGCACGCGGGGTGAAGATGTCATGTCCTGCCGTGGTGTGTGCGCGGGGCTCCATGAGCGATGGTCCAGGAATGGGGGTTGCACGCGGGGTGAAGATGTCATGTCCTGCAGTGGTGTGTGCGCGGGGCTCCATGAGCGATGGTCCAGTAATGGGGGTTGCACGCGGGGTGAAGATGTCATGTCCTGCAGTGGTGTGTGCGCGGGGCTCCATGAGCGATGGTCCAGGAATGGGGGCTGCATGCGGGGTGGAGATGTCATGTCCTGCAGTGGTGTGTGCGCGGGGCTACATGAGTGATGGTCCAGGAATGGGGGTTGCACGCGGGGTGGAGATGTCATGTCCTGCAGTGGCGAGTGCGCGGGGCTCCATGAGCGATGGTCCAGGAATGGGGGCTGCATGCGGGGTGGAGATGTCATGTCCTGCAGTGGTGTGTGCGCGGGGCTACATGAGTGATGGTCCAGGAATGGGGGTTGCACGCGGGGTGAAGATGTCATGTCCTGCAGTGGTGTGTGCGCGGGGCTCCATGAGCGATGGTCCAGGAATGGGGGCTGCATGCGGGGTGAAGATGTCATGTCCTGCAGTGGTGTGTGCGCAGGGCTCCATGAGCGATGGTTCAGGAATGGGGGCTGCATGCGGGGTGGAGATGTCATGTCCTGCAGTGGTGTGTGCGCGGGGCTCCATGAGCGATGGTCCAGGAATGGGGGCTGCATGCGGGGTGGAGATGTCATGTCCTGCAGTGGTGTGTGCGCAGGGCTCCATGAGCGATGGTCCAGGAATGGGGGCTGCATGCGGGGTGGAGATGTCATGTCCTGCAGTGGTGTGTGTGCGCGGGGCTCCATGAGCGATGGTCCAGGAATGGGGGCTGCATGCGGGCTGGAGATGTCATGTCCTGGAGTGGTGTGTGCGCGGGGCTCCATGAGCGATGGTCCAGGAATGGGGGCTGCATGCGGGGTGGAGATGTCATGTCCTGCAGTGGTGTGTGCGCAGGGCTCCATGAGCGATGGTCCAGGAATGGGGGCTGCATGCGGGGTGGAGATGTCATGTCCTGCAGTGGTGTGTGTGCGCGGGGCTCCATGAGCGATGGTCCAGGAATGGGGGCTGCATGCAGGGTGGAGATGTCATGTCCTGCAGTGGTGTGTGCGCGGGGCTACATGAGCGATGGTCCAGGAATGGGGGCTGCATGCGGGGTGGAGATGTCATGTCCTGCAGTGGTGTGTGCACGGGGCTCCATGATCGATGGTCCAGGAATGGGGGCTGCATGCGGGGTGGAGATGTCATGTCCTGCAGTGGTGTGTGCGCGGGGCTCCATGATCGATGGTCCAGGAATGGGGGTTGCACGCGGGCTGGAGATGTCATGTGTGCAGAGTGATGGTCTCCTGTTCGTGTGATGGATCTCCTGCAGATAAGAACGCATGCAGCTTTAGCAGATGGCTTTCTCTGTACGATTGGACTAAATATCTCACACGTCAACCGTGAACATTATAAGAATCTAGGAAGCTCTGTTACAAATGTTCTACAGCGTGCAGACGGCTTTCCGTCATGCTGGGGCGTCGGGATATTATCCCTCTACCAAAGGGGATTGTGTTCCGTCATATCTCTGCACACAGCATGAGGTTTCATTCCACAGCCGTGGCCTATCACAGCGAAGCCTCTTCCCCCCCCCAAATGTTCTGTGTACATCTGCACGTTACATCTGTGTCCCCGGCGCAGGGCAGCCCGCAGTTACCCCGGTGCACAGTTACTTCCTCCCAACACTGAAATACCGGCTACATTCTGTGTTCTGGAATACATGGTGAGGGTTGAGTGCTGACTTGGACCGGATATATTTATTAAGCTTTCCCGATTTGTTGTTTTATGCCACATATCAAAACTGCAGTGTAAGTTGCTGGGTCACATCCAGTGTATATCACAAAGCTTATTTATGCTGGCGGATCTAGAACTCACACAGGGTGTGGGGAAGTGGAATAGGGGGTGCTGTTGCGTGTGGGACGTGGGGATGTGGAATAGGGGATGTTGTTGCGGGCAGGGTGCGGGGAAGTGGAATAGGGGACACTGTTGTGCGTGGGGGAAGTGGAATAGGGGGTGCTGTTGCGCGCGGGGAAGTGGAATAGGGGACGTTGTTGCGCGCGGGGAAGTGGAATAGGGGGGCGCTGTTGCGCGCGGGGAAGCGGTATAGGGGGCGCTGTTGCACGCGGGGCAGCGGTATGGGGGCGCTGTTGCGCGTGGAGCAGCGGTATGGGGGACGCTGTTGCTCGCGGGGCAGCGGTATGGGGGACGCTGTTGCTCGCGGGACGTGGGGAAGTGTATAGGGGCCGCTGTTGCGCGCGGAGAAGTGGAATAAGGGATGCTGTTGCGGGTGGGGGAGGTGGAATAGGGGATGCTGTTGCACGTGGGGTGGGGTGGTGGAATAGGGGATGCTGTTGCACGTGGGGTGGGGGAAGTGGAATAGGGGATGCTGTTGCGCGTGGGGGAAGTGGAATAGGGGATGCTATTGCGCGTGGGGGAAGTGGAATAGGGGATGCTATTGCGCGTGGGGGAAGTGGAATAGGGGATGCTGTTGCGCGTGGGGGAAGTGGAATAGGGGATGCTGTTGCGTGTGGGACGTGGGGATGTGGAATAGGGGATGTTGTTGCGGGCAGGGTGCGGGGAAGTGGAATAGGGGACACTGTTGTGCGTGGGGGAAGTGGAATAGGGGGCGCTGTTGCGCGCGGGAAAGTGGAATAGGGGACGTTGTTGCGCGCGGGGAAGTGGAATAGGGGGCGCTGTTGCGCGCGGGGAAGTGGAATAGGGGGCGCTGTTGCGCGCGGGGAAGCGGTATAGGGGGCGCTGTTGCACGCGGGGCAGCGGTATGGGGGCGCTGTTGCGCGCGGAGCAGCGGTATGGGGGACGCTGTTGCTCGCGGGGCAGCGGTATGGGGGACGCTGTTGCTCGCGGGACGTGGGGAAGTGTATAGGGGCCGCTGTTGCGCGCGGAGAAGTGGAATAAGGGATGCTATGCTGTTGCACGTGGGGTGGGGGAGGTGGAATAGGGGATGCTGTTGCACGTGGGGTGGGGTGGTGGAATAGGGGATGCTGTTGCACGTGGGGTGGGGGAAGTGGAATAGGGGATGCTGTTGCGCGTGGGGGAAGTGGAATAGGGGATGCTGTTGCGCGTGGGGGAAGTGGAATAGGGGGCGTTGTTGCGCGCGGGGAAGCAGTATGGGGGCGCTGTTGCGCGCGGGGAAGCAGTATGGGGGCGCTGTTGCGCGCGGAGCAGCGGTATGGGGGATGCTGTTGCTCGCGGGGCAGCGGTATGGGGGACGCTGTTGCTCGCGGGACGTGGGGAAGTGGTATAGGGGCCGCTGTTGCGCGCGGAGAAGTGGAATAAGGGATGCTGTTGCGCGTGGGGTGGGGGAGGTGGAATAAGGGATGCTGTTGCGCGTGGGGTGGGGGAGGTGGAATAGGGGATGCTGTTGCACGTGGGGTGGGGGGAAGTGGAAGAGGGGGGTGCTGTTGCGCATGGGGTGGGGGGGGAAGTGGAAGAGGGGGGTGCTGTTGCGCGTGGGGTAAGTGGAAGAGGGGGGGTGCTGTTGCGCGTGGGGTAAGTGGAAGAGGGGGGGTGCTGTTGCGCGTGGGGTAAGTGGAAGAGGGGGGGGTGCTGTTGCGCGTGGGGTAAGTGGAAGAGGGGGGGGTGCTGTTGCGCGTGGGGGAAGTGGAAGAGGGGGGTGCTGTTGCGCGTGGGGGAAGTGGAAGAGGGGGGTGCTGTTGCGCGTGGGGGAAGTGGAAGAGGGGGGGTGCTGTTGCGCGTGGGGGAAGTGGAAGAGGGGGGTGCTGTTGCGCGTGGGGGAAGTGGAAGAGGGGGGTGCTGTTGCGCGTGGGGGAAGTGGAAGAGGGGGTTGCTGTTGCGCGTGGGGGAAGTGGAGAGGCGGTATAGGGGGCGCTGTTGCGTGGGGGAGCGGTATAGGCGGCGCTGTTGCGCGCGGGGCGTGGGTGAGCGGTATAGGGGGCGCTGTTGCGGGCGGGGCGTGGGTTAGCGGTATAGGGGGCGCTGTTGCGCGCGGGGCGTGGGAGAGCGGTATAGGCGGCGCTGTTGCGAGCGGGGCGTGGGTGAGCGGTATAGGGGGCGCTGTTGCGCGCGGGGCGTGGGGGAGCGGTATAGGGGGCGCTGTTGCGCGCGGGGCGTGGGGGAGCGGTATAGGGGGCGCTGTTGCGCGCGGGGCATGGGGGAGCGGTATAGGGGGCGCTGTTGGGCGTGGGGGAAGTGGTATAGGGGCGCTGTTGCACGCGGGGCATGGGGAAGCGGTATAGGGGGTGCTGTTACGCGCTGCGCCGTATGATGATGATGAAATATGACCAGTGATTAGCAGTGGAATAGGGGGCGCTACTGCGCGCAGGGTATAGGAAAGTGGTATAGGGGGCGCTGTTGCACGCAGGGTGCTGTATGATGATAAATATGACCAGTGATTAGCAATGGAATAGGGGGCGATACTGCGCGCAGGGTATAGGAAAGTGGTATAGGGGGCACTGTTGCGCGCCGGGCATGGGGAAGCGGTATAGGGGGCGCTGTTGGGTGCGGGGAAGCGGTATACGGGGCGCTGTTGCGTGTAGTGAAGTGGTATAGGGGGCGCTGTTGCGCGTGGTAGCGGTATAGGGGGCGCTGTTGCACGCGGTGCCGTATGATGATGAAATATGACCAGTGATTTGCAGTCTGCCGTTTCCTGCTGTAAATAGTTCTCTCTTCTCTGCTCCCGTCTACCTACAGGTCAGAATGCATTAATAAATTTGCCACGGTGTTTGGCACGATGCCCCTGAAGGTGGTGGAACATCGGGCCGATCCTGTACTGTATAAAGACGACTTTCCTGAGAAGCTGAAGAGTTTCCCCAACATCGGCAGCCTGTAACCGGGATTTGGCGTCTGGGTCCTGTGTGTTTTATGGACAGATGTGATACTTTCAGTGATATTCTCAGAGCACATCCCAGATGCTGCGGGAAAGTGCGTGATGCAGTCACATGTCAGACGGTTCGCGGACGACTCTTTGTGTCATACTAGTTGTGTCTCACGCTGCAGCCTAACTAATAGCCTGTGGAAATTTGAACGCCGGCAGTACAGAGAAATGATTGGCCGATTCCGGTCTGAGGTCACGTCAGTCGGACGGCTCCGGTGACCCTTGTGCAATTCTTCCTGGCCTAGATGTTGTATCATTAATATTTTTGTAGTATCATTGTTGTCATTTTATGGTTTAACAAACCTGTTACTTGTACACATCTTTATATATTCATTTATCCTGTGGAGCTTCCTGGACAGACCCGTGTGCAATAGAAGTGATTGTATTTCCAGGCGGATGGGAACCATGCCCTCTCTTCCTCTATTTGGTCCTATTCCCCCGCGTATCACATACACAGCCTGCGGGGGGCAGCACCGTGTTCTTACCGCTTTCTGTAATCAGTGTCTTTTTATATTGGTCACAAAACGTCTCATCATATTTTAGAGCTTGACGTCTCTGCTTACATGTAAATGCTTTATTTTTACTTCATTCATCACACAGATGATTACGCCGCCGTTCCCTGCTGTAATATATATGCATTTTACTGACCGCTGTTACTTCCGAGAACCCCTTTGTTATATGCGGTGTGAAGAAGTAAAGGCCCCCCCATTGTGTATCTTACAGGGGCTGTCGGCTGGAGCCGTGCAGCTTTCACCTACATTACGTTCCTGGTCCGTATGAACTTTCTGCTCTTCTGATTACAGAAAACATTCAAATGACATTTGTAGACCCATAGAAAAAAACTAATAAGTGCCGCTGTGTATTGCCGCCAGCCGGCGTGTAAATGTGAATAAAACTAATACCTGGTATTGATCTTTATTATGATAGCGATGTGATTGTAATGAAATCATCCCCAACATCAGTTCTCTGTGATAAGTCCTGTGTGGTATATTGAGCGCGTGGAATAGACGCATGATTGGTCGGCTTAGTACTGGGTATATATGGCGTATGTATATACTTTTCAGCCTTATAAGGCTCTGTTTGGTCACAAAGCAATGTCTGGGAACTTAGATGCACAGTCGTTAGAATTGCTTCCTAGAGTTTGTATGGATAGCATGCTGGCACAGTGGTCAGCATTGCTGTATAGCGTTTATATGGACAGCGTGGACCAGCACAGACTGGGGGATTTGAGTTATATTCCTGATCACTAGTGTATGTGTGGTGGAGAATTGGGGGAGATTTATCAAACCTTCAAAAGATTTAGAATGGAGGTGTCTGTATCAACCAATCGGATTCGAGCTGTAATTTATCTAGTGCACTTTCTAAACTGATTGCTAGAATAATAATAATAATGTGCGTCTGCGTTCATGTAGCTTTCCTCACATGGTCGCCAGCCAGACATCCACGTGCGTGGTGCGACGTCTGTACAGGTTGGCTCGCCCGTGTTCCTGGGGTACAGGATGAGGCCCTGTCCTCCTCGGTGCATGAACTGAGGAACCATAAGAAAACTGACATTATAGCGCGGCGGACGTTGGTGCGATATGAGGTGTAATAGACTACGCAGCTGTATATATAGAAGGTACAGCATCTGACATAATGGGATGTGTGTTACGGACAATATCTGGATCATTTTTCTTTTAAAATTCCTGAAAGTTCTCATTGGAAAAGGATGTAGCGTTTCTGGGGGTCTCTCCACCCCCCTAACAGCAGGACCCCACGTTTCCTTGGACAGCCGCCTCCTGTTACCAATCTAGAGTCTCCAATCCTGAGCCTCGACCTCTGCAGTCATATATTACCTGTGTGTCACGTCTGGCTATGAGGAGGAGGCCGGGACCAGTGAGGCACAGACTGCTGCATACTGGGGGAAAACACTCATCAAAGCTCTTTAAACCTCAGCTCGCCCAACATCCGGAGTCACAGCTTGGGATCCATAACTAAAACCAAACGCGTCGTGTCTTCTCCCTATAAAACCACTTTACTTAGAGTGACTTCAGCGACTCCGCACAGGACATATTCACCAATCAAATGTCATTTCTTATCAGGCTTATGGCGGCAGCTACGGGTCGCTGCTCTCTGATTGGCTGTTTATATCACTCCTGGCTCTTGTTGGGGGAAAGGATGACGCCTAGTAACCATGGAACAGAGTAACAATAAAATATAGATCAGATTTTTTTATTTTTTAAGAACCATCATTTTAATACCTCATTGGCAGAATACATATAGAGATGGCACAATGCCTATATACAACTTTTTTTTTTTTTATTAATACTTTAATGTTAAAATGTGTTCAACCCAGTCTTGTTAGGCAAAAGCAAATAGATACGCAAGCAAACCTGTATACAGAGGAACGGCATTACACTGAGGTTCTGTCCTCTCTCACTCCGCTCCCCCCACTCACCCCCGACCCCCCCCACCCCTGGATTTCTCTGCAGTGCGGATCTGCTCCTCAGAATCAGTAGTATATAAAGGGTTTCCCGTCTGCCTGTCACACCCACCCCTTCCCTTACATAGGTGTGGAGTCCTGTAGACACACTGGGGTAAATTTACTAAGATGGGACTTCTATTTTAGATGGGATGTTACCCGTAGCAACCACTCAGTTCAATTTTACTTCTCATTTATCTAGCACCTTCTAGAACATATTACCTGGAATCTGGTTGGTTGCTATGGGCAACTTCTCATCTTAAATAGAACTTCCATCTTAGTAAATTGACCCCAGTGATGTAAAACCTTCATCCCTATACAACAGCTTGCAGCAGTAATGCCTCTAGTACGCAGATATAATAGTAAGAGCTATTCTGGGGTCCAAATGGTGCAGATTTCACATCATTAGACTATTGTATGAAGCCGCCCCCCCTCGCCGCGAATGGCGGTCATCGGATGATCCAACTTGCCGCACTTACAGATCAAATCCTGGCCTGGGTTTAGGTGGAAGGGTAATTCAGCCAATCGGATCTGTATGTGCGTGGCCAGCTCGTTAATTACTCCCGCCTGCACTCTGGGTTCAGTTTTCACCCAATCAGCTAAATTAATTCAAAGGTTTGTTATAGTTTTTGTTGAGCATAGGGACAACTGAGGCTCAATGTCACAAAGATGACATTGTAACGTTGCGGTGCCGCTTGCAGTGTGTGTAGCATGTAGTCTGCACTATCCTGCTATTTTCTTCGCAGTGCAGAATATATTTGTCTTTACTCAGCAAAGTCACTGAAAAGAGGAGGCAGCGAGGCAATATTTTTTTTCTATGCGTTGCAGAATGAATGGCGGCAGCGCTATAGTGTGTGGAGGCGCGGCTGCCCGTTGACCTTGGTCCCATCTTCAGGGGCACGGGAGACAGGCGCAGCATATATGTTCTGTGTACGTTATATTTTTTAAACTTAATTGTGCCATAATCCTGGGCAGTGCCCATTGTCACCGGGTCCTTGCCCCTTGTTACATTACTAATCACATGGAAAGCAGATGAGCATAGGTGGCAGTCGGGCCAGTGACTCGGCTTTTCCAGGACAATCCCCTCTATGCCGCAGTATCCGCGCCACACACTTAGGTTTTATAGACCGCACCGTGTTGGTTTGGACGGCCGCAATGTGTTGAGGAAGCTTGCCATGGAATATATTAGCTGTAAGAGTAACCTGCAGCTGCCTGGGGGGGCTGGCAATAAGGACTGGACGGCAAGTGCATCCTGGGCACGCAAGGGGGGGGCTAAGGGGGAGATTTATCAAAGTGTGGAGAGAGAGAAAGTGCCAACCAACCAGCTTCTGTCATTTTCTTCCACCGCCTGTAACATGGCAGATAGGAGCTGATTGCCGCCATTTTATCTCTCGCCAAGCTTTGATAACTCTACCACTTAATATTGGGAGAAGTGACATAGGTGGATGGGCAGAAGCGCTGCGCCATCCCAGTACTGTTCTGCTGATCCTGTACGGAGCGCTCTGCCTGGACAGTGAAATGTTTTGCAGGTATCACAGGAACCCCCAAGAATGTTGCTATGAAGCCTGTGATTGTCTGCTGCACCCCAGACTGAGGCACGTGGGGATCTTCCATCTTGTATTGGGGAACTAAGCGCATGGCGTGTCTTCCCTGGGGTACTAGCCATAATGCATTCACCCCCATATCCAGCCACTGTGACTGCTCCGAGGTTCTCCGCTCCGGCCCTCGCAGACCCCCAACAAGTCACATTTTCAGGATTTATTGGATCCGTGTGGAATAATTCATCATCCTGAAAAAATAGATCAATTCAGCCGTGCATGATAAAAGAAATCCAGAAAACATGACCTGTTGGAGCTCTGGAGTTGAGAACCACTGTATCGGACGAATTGGTGTTTTTGGTTTAGTGCCCCAACCACTGCCAGGGACTTGGCCACAGATGCCAGCTAGTCTCCAGCTTGTGTCGTGATCCCGATTACTCGGGGCAGGTACGCCAGGCCACAGTGTACGGCGGTGAGATGCCGTCGCTTCTGATACATGAAACGAGCAGATCTTCCTTTTATTGGGCTGGAGCAGTTAATGAGCAGTTTGTGTAGCTGTCTCGCCATAAATCACGGCCCCCTGCGTCAGTGTCTACTTCTGCGTTTTCTGAGCACAAGTCTAAAATTCAGGAGAACCTCGTCTAACCCAGGAGACCACTAATGTCGCTGCGTTGGGGGATTTTCAGCTGACGTCTGTGTTTGTGCACTGAGACACGGAGAGAAGAAATGGTTTCTCCGGAGTCTTTCCAATAGCTGGGAATACAAGAGGAGGATGTTGATGTGAACACTTAATCCGCTGGAAGCAGCGTAACCTCCCTGGTACAGTCTGCCGGATGCCCTGAGACGCAGCGCTTACATGCCGAGGATAGGTCTAATCGCCTGCCGGAACATCCGCCATCACTCCTGCATGCAACCTTCGCCTTTGGGCACCCTACAAGACACCTGGGCTGATGCAGAATTGGGAGTAAATGGAGCGCACATTGCTGCAAACACACACAGGAAACAATGTATCAGTGTTCTAGGGATGCAGCCGAAATGCCGACACCACACCATTGACCGTTATGAGGCGGATGTGCACAAGATTCACTCCGCAACTGGGGATATGGTCATCTTTGTATCAGCCTCTCGCTGTCCGCCTGCTGAGAACTGTGAGCGATAAACCTAAGAACCAAATTCCTTTCTGCAAAACGGAGCCTATTTGTGCTTTACAAACAACCATTGGAACGCTGCCGATGCGGGACAGAACCGGACGTACCGGACCCACTGCATCCATCTGCTGCATGGACTTTGGGCGCACGCTGACTTGCCCGCAGTTGTTGCAATGCAGGCAATGCGACTGAGCCCAGATGAAGCCATTCCGCATGTGTGTTTTATATGTTCCAGGTTTCAATAGCTGATCTGGCTCTGAACTCTGAAAGTTTATTGAAGGACACAGCGGGGAACCTCTCGGAGAACAATACTTTGCATTTAAGCTCTCCACGCACAAAGCAATCTCGGCACGCTGGCTGGATGGTTCTCTGTGTGCGATTCCAAAAGTGGGATCAATTTATTTACGCTGATGTGTAAAGGGTTCATCCAGTGCCCCCCACCCCCCAGGCATACGGTGGGCTCTCCGGACTACTTCATGAAGGGGACAGTTTACCGTCTGCTAGCTGAATGCATTCTGCAGTCACTTCTGCGTTGTGTATTGTTTGTGAATATTGCAGCCATTTTGTATATTACAATTAATAGACATATTGAGGAGAAAGACCTGGTTTAGGGTCCGGGTTCTGTCTCACAATTCACTCCATGGGGTCAATTCAGTTAGCCGCGAGCGAGGCTACAATGTGGAAACGCCAGAGCCGGCGCCTCATCTCACTTTGGAGATTTTTGGGCGCGCTGCGAGCTGACTGGCAGCTAATTGAATTGATCCCTGCTGCCTGGATTAGGCCAGCCCCTCGCTGCTAAGAAATCCGAAAAGAATATGAAAACCCGAAGTCGCACAGACACGCCAATCCCATCCCACATGCTACAAACACACAAACATGAACTTCAGCGTCGACGTAAGGCGGCAGCTGCACCCTGCCCAGCCTGCAGCTCTTTCTTTTGGGCTCTTTGGTATTGTAGTGGTTGCTGACGGTCTGGGCAGGGTCCCAGCTGCCCCTGCGCCTTGGCGTGTTGTTATCCCCTCGGAGATGTGGACAGGGATCAGCCGGTGGGGATTAGGAGGAAGTTATTAATACACTCTATGATACCTGGCTTCAATGCACTGCAACCATCCTTGGCGTGACGGTGAAATATCCCTGATTTATTAACCACATCTACATCTGGATTGTCCATTTATTTAACCCACACTCGCGCTATCTGCAAACCCACGTTGTAGCAATCCCAGCATTTTGCCAGAAGCGGGCAAGGTTAGCTTCTAGTCCTTGGGAAACTAAGTAGCGGGCATCCTCAATATACATTGCGAGTCTGCGCCATGAGACTGGTGTAGTGTCAGTGATTGGCTGGCAGCAGGTAGCGCTGTCATGTGGCCCAAGACATGGCTGCGCTGTGCTCCTTGGCTTTCATCCTGAGTGCCGCAATGCTGGAACTCTTGCGATCGGGCTCAGTGTTCAAGTCGTAACCATTTATTCCAGGTCCCACGGCTGCGCTGCTGAAGAGACCGCCCATATGTGTCTGAGCGATGTGCGATCCAGGACCTGGCACGCCGAGATACTCTGAAACTCCACCGGCGCTGTGCGGATGAGCGTGGGGAGACATGCAGGATGACACAGTGTCACATGGCACCACGCAAGCGGGAACCGGAGAACCTCCGCTGTTATTACCAATCCAGGACGGATTCTGAATCTGCAGGGAGGCAAAAGACGGAGCGTTAATTAGCTCAACACAACATCGCAACACTTCAATACTAAAACCAGCAACACAACATACTTCTTTCTGGGAGGGGATTTCCCTAGACAGCAAGAATAACAACTGGATTACGAGGAAAGGCTTGCAAGGCATGTTTACATTGGAAAAGAGGAGACTAAGAGGGGACATGATCAACATCTACAAATATGTAAGGGGTCAATACACAAAGCTTGGGAGGGACCTGTTTTCTATAAGATCAGCACAGAGGACACGTGGTCACTCGCTTAGGTTAGAGGAGAGGAGTTTCCGCACATTGGGGGTCATTCCGAGTTGTTCGTTCGTTATTTTTTTCTCGCAACGGAGCGATTAGTCGCTAATGCGCATGCGCAATGTCCGCAGTGCGACTGCGCCAAGTAAATTTGCTATGCAGTTAGGAATTTTACTCACGGCATTACGAGGTTTTTTCTTCGTTCTGGTGATCGTAATGTGATTGACAGGAAGTGGGTGTTTCTGGGCGGAAACTGGCCGTTTTATGGGAGTGTGTGAAAAAACGCTACCGTTTCTGGGAAAAACGCGGGAGTGTCTGGAGAAACGGAGGAGTGTCTGGGCAAACGCTGGGTGTGTTTGTGACGTCAAACCAGGAACGACAAGCACTGAACTGATCGCACTGGCAGAGTAAGTCTCGAGCTACTCAGAAACTGCACAGAGAAGTCTTTTTGCAATATTGCGAATCTTTCGTTCGCAATTTTACTATGCTAAGATTCACTCCCAGTAGGCGGCGGCTTAGCGTGTGCAAAGCTGCTAAAAGCAGCTTGCGAGCGAACAACTCGGAATGACCCCCATTGAGGTGAAAAGGTTTTTTCACAGTAAGGACAATTTGTGTTTGGAATTCCCTGCCTGAGAGAGTAGTAATGGCGGACTCAGTCAACACCTGTAAGAATGGGTTAGATAAATTCCTATTGGATAAAGATATTCGGGGATATGGTGCTAGACACGCATTATTGTTATTATAACTAGTCCTAAAATAAAACTGCATAGGAGACCACAAACAGGTTGAACTCGATGGACAATTGTCTTTTCTCTAACGTCCTAGTGGATGCTGGGGACTCCGTAAGGACCATGTGGAATAGACGGGCTCCGCAGGAGACAGGGCACTTTAAGAAAGAATTTAGATTCTGGTGTGCTCTGGCTCCTCCCTCTATGTCCCTCCTCCAGAACTCAGTTTGAATCTGTGCCCGGACGAGCTGGGTGCTATTTAGTGAGCTCTCCTGAGCTTGCTATAAGAAAGTATTTTGTTAGGTTTTTTTATTTTCAGGGAGATCTGCTGGCAACAGACTCTCTGCTACGTGGGACTGAGGGGAGCGAAGCAGCCCTACTCTCTGAAGATAGGTCCTGCTTCTTAGGCTACTGGACACCATTAGCTCCAGAGGGATCGTACACAGGATCTCACCTTTTGTCGTCCGATCCCAGAGCCGCGCCGCCGTCCCCCTCGCAGAGTCGGAAGACAGAAGCCGGGTGAAAGAAGCAAGAAGACTTCAAAATCGGCGGCAGAAGACTCCAGTCTTCATATGAGGTAGCGCACAGCACTGCAGCTGTGCGCCATTGCTCCCACACACACCTCACATACTCCGGTCACTGTAGGGTGCAGGGCGCAGGGGGGGGCGCCCTGGGCAGCAATTAGGACCTCTTGGCAAAAGTTGCACATATATACAGTTGGGCAACTGTATATATGTATGAGCCCCCGCCATAATAGTGTACAGAAACGCGGGACAGAAGCCCGCCACTGAGGGGGCGGGGCTTCTTCCTCAGCACTCACCAGCGCCATTTTCTCTCCACAGCTCCGCTGAGAGGAAGCTCCCCAGGCTCTCCCCTGCAGATTCACGGTAGAAGAGGGTAAAAAGAGAGGGGGGGGGGGCACATAAATTTGGCGCAAAAACATTATATACAGCAGCTACTGGGTTAACACTAAGTTACTGTGTAATTCCTGGGTTATATAGCGCTGGGGTGTGTGCTGGCATACTCTCTCTCTGTCTCTCCAAAGGGCCTTGTGGGGGAACTGTCTTCAAAAAAGAGCATCCCCTGTGTGTGTGTGGTGTGTCGGTACGCTTGTGTCGACATGTTTGACGAAGGCTATGTGGAAGCAGAGCGGGAGCAAATGAATGTGGGGTCTCCGCCGACGGCGCCGACACCTGATTGGATGGATATGTGGAAGGTTTTAAATGATAATGTTAATTCCTTGCATAAAAGGTTGGATAAAGCTGAAACCTTAGGACAGTCAGGGTCTCAGCCCATGCCTGATCCTATGTCGCAGAGGCCGTCAGGGTCTCAGAAGCGCCCACTATCCCAAATTGTTGACACAGATACCGACATGGATTCTAACTCCAGTGTCGATTACGATGATGCAACGTTACAGCCTAAATTGGCTAAAGCCATCCGTTATATGATTATAGCAATGAAGGATGTGTTGCACATCACAGAGGAAACCCCAGTCCCTGACAAGAGGGTTCATATGTATGGGGAGAAAAGGCAGGAGGTGACCTTTCCCCCTTCACATGAGCTAAATGAGTTATGTGAAAAGGCTTGGGAATCTCCAGATAAAAAAACTGCAGATTTCCAAGAGGATGCTTATGGCGTATCCCTTCCCGCCAACGGACAGGTTATGCTGGTATTCCTCCCCTAGGGTGGACAAAGCTCTCACACGCTTATCCAAGAGGGTCGCCCTGCCGTCACAGGATACGGCCACCCTAAAAGATGCTGCGGCTAGAAAGCAAGAGGGTACCCTGAAGTCCATTTATACACATTCAGGTACCTTACTAAGGCCGGCAATTGCGTCGGCCTGGGTGTGTAGTGCTGTAGCAGCATGGACGGATACCTTATCTGAGGAACTTGATACCTTAGACAAGGATACTATATTAATGACCCTGGGGCATGTAAAAGACACTGTCCTATATATGAGAGATGCTCAAAGAGACATTAGCCTACTGGGCTCTAGAATAAATGCAATGTCGATTTCTACCAGAAGGGTCCTGTGGACTCGGCAATGGACAGGCGATGCAGACTCAAAAAGGCACATGGAGGTTTTATCTTACAAGGTTGAGGAATTGTTTGGGGAGGGTCTCTCGGATCTGGTCTCCACAGCTACTGCTGGAAAGTCAAATTTTTTGCCATATGTTCCCTCACAGCCTAAGAAAGCACCGTATTACCAAATGCAGTCCTTTCGATCACAAAAAGGCAAGAAAGTCCGAGGTGCGTCCTTTCTTGCCAGAGGCAGGGGCAGAGGAAGGAAGCTGCACAACACAGCTAGTTCCCAGGAACAGACGTCCTCCCCGGCTTCCACTAAATCCACCGCATGACGCTGGGGCTCCACAGGCGGAGCTAGGCCCGGTGGGGGCGCGTCTCCAAAATTTCAGCCACAAGTGGGTTCACTCCCAGGTGGATCCCTGGGCAATAGAGATTGTGTCTCAGGGATACAAGCTGGAATTCGAAGAGATGCCCCCTCACCGATACTTCAAATCGGCCCTGCCAGCTTCCCCATTAGAGAGGAAAATAGTGTTAGCTGCAATTCACAAATTGTATCTTCAGCAGGTGGTGGTCAAGGTTCCCCTCCTTCAACAAGGGAAGGGTTATTATTATTCGACCATGTTTGTGGTACCGAAACCAGACGGTTCGGTCAGACCCATATTAAATTTAAAATCTCTGAACATATACCTGAAAAGGTTCAAGTTCAAGATGGAATCGCTCAGAGCGTTCATTGCAAGCCTGGAAGAGGGGGATTTTATGGTGTCTCTGGACATAAAGGATGCATACCTTCATGTCCCCATTTATCCACCTCATCAGGCGTACCTCAGATTTGTGGTGCAGGATTGTCATTACCAATTTCAGACGTTGCCGTTTGGTCTCTCCACGGCACCGAGAATATTTACCAAGGTGATGGCAGAAATGATGGTACTCCTGCGGAAGCAAGGGGTCACAATTATCCCATATTTGGACGATCTCCTCATAAAAGCGAGGTCAAGAGAGCAGTTACTGATCAGCGTAGCACGCGCTCTGGAAGTGTTAGGACAGCACGCTGGATTCTGAATATTCCAAAGTCGCAGTTGATTCCTACGACTCGTCTGCCCTTCCTGGGCATGATTCTGGACACAGACCAGAAGAGGGTTTATCTCCCGATGGAGAAGGCTCAGGAACTTATGACACTGGTCAGAGACCTATTAAAACCAAAAAAGGTGTCGGTGCATCACTGCACACGAGTCCTGGGAAAGATGGTGGCATCAGACGAGGCCATTCCCTTCGGCAGGTTCCATGCGAGGACCTTTCAATGGGATCTCCTGGACAAATGGTCCGGATCACATCTTCAGAGGTATCGGTTAATCACCCAGGGCCAGGGTGTCTCTCCTGTGGTGGCTGCAGAGTGCTCACCTTCTGGAGGGCCGCAGATTCGGCATTCAGGACTGGGTCCTGGTGACCACGGATGCAAGCCTCCGGGGGTGGGGGGCAGTCACACAGGGAAGAAATTTCCAAGGCCTGTGGTCAAGTCAGGAGACTTGCCTTCACATCAACATCCTGGAACTAAGGGCCATATACAACGCCCTACGTCAAGCGGAGTCCCTACTTCGCGACCAACCGGTTCTGATTCAGTCAGACAACATAACCGCAGTGGCGCATGTAAACCGCCAAGACGGCACAAGGAGCAGAGTGGCGATGGCGGAAGCCACCAGGATTCTTCGCTGGGCGGATAATCACGTAAGCGCACTGTCAGCAGTGTTCATCCCGGGAGTGGACAACTGGGAAGCAGACTTCCTCAGCAGACACGACCGACACCCGGGAGAGTGGGGACTTCATCAAGAAGTCTTCACACAGATTACAAGTCGGTGGGAACTACCACAGATAGACATGATGGCGTCACGCCTCAACAAAAAACTACAGAGCTATTGCGCCAGGTCAAGGGACCCTCAGGCGGTAGCTGTAGACGCCCTGGTGACACCGTGGGTGTTCCAGTCGGTCTATGTATTTCCTCCTCTTCCTCTCATACCCAAGGTACTGAGGATAATAAGAAAAAGAGGAGTAAGAACAATTCTCATTGTTCCAGATTGGCCACGAAGGACTTGGTATCCAGATCTGCAAGAATTGCTCACAGAGGATCCGTGGCCTCTTCCTCTAAGACAGGACCTGTTGCAACAGGGACCCTGTCTCTTCCAAGACTTACCGCGGCTGCGTTTGACGGCATGGCGGTTGAACGCCGGATCCTAGCAGAAAAGGGTATTCCGGAGGAGGTCATTCCTACGCTGATAAAGGCTAGGAAGGACGTAACAGCTAAACATTATCACCGGATATGGCGAAAATATGTTTCTTGGTGTGAGGCCAGCAATGCTCCTACAGAGGAGTTTCAGCTGGGCCGTTTCCTTCACTTCCTTCAGTCAGGAGTGGATTTGGGCCTGAAGTTAGGCTCAATTAAGGTCCAGATTTCGTCCCTTTCCATTTTCTTTCAAAAGGAGTTGGCTTCTCTGCCAGAAGTTCAGACGTTTGTGGAAGGAGTGCTGCATATTCAGCCTCCTTTTGTGCCTCCAGTGGCACCTTGGGATCTTAACGTGGTGTTGAGTTTCCTGAAATCACACTGGTTTGAACCTCTTAAAACAGTGGAGTTAAAATATCTCACGTGGAAGGTGGTCATGCTATTAGCCTTGGCTTCGGCTAAGCGCGTGTCAGAATTAGCGGCTTTGTCTCATAAAAGCCCCTATCTGGTTTTCCATATGGATAGAGCGGAATTGAAGACACGTCCACAATTTCTGCCAAAAGTGGTCTTATCCTTTCATATGAACCAACCTATTGTGGTGCCTGTGGCTACTCGTAACTTGGAGGATTCCGAGTTACTAGATGTAGTCAGGGCTTTAAAAGTTTATGTAGCCAGAACGGCTAGAGTCAGGAAAACGGAGTCACTGTTTATCCTGTATGCATCCAACAAGCTTGGTGCTCCTGCTTCAAAGCAGACTATTGCTCGCTGGATCTGTAACACGATTCAGCAGGCTCATTCTGTGGCTGGATTGCCGCAGCCAAAATCAGTGAAAGCCCATTCCACAAGGAAGGTGGGTTCTTCTTGGGCGGCTGCCCGAGGGGTCTCGGCATTACAGCTTTGCCGAGCTGCTACTTGGTCAGGTTCAAATACGTTTGCAAAGTTCTACAAGTTTGATACCCTGGCTGAGGAGGACCTATCGTTTGCTCAATCGGTGCTGCAGAGTCATCCGCACTCTCCCGCCCGTTTGGGAGCTTTGGTATAATCCCCATGGTCCTTACGGAGTCCCCAGCATCCACTAGGACGTTAGAGAAAATAAGATTTTACTTACCGGTAAATCTATTTCTCGTAGTCCGTAGTGAATGCTGGGCGCCCGTCCCAAGTGCGGACTTCTTCTGCAATGCTTGTATATAGTTATTGCTTAAATAAGGGTTATGTTATAGTTGCATCAGAGTTTATCTGATGCTCTGTTTTTGTTCATACTGTTAACTGGGTAAGGTTATCACAAGTTATACGGTGTGATTGGTGTGGCTGGTATGAGTCTTACCCTGGATTCCCAAAATCCTTTCCTTGTACTGTCAGCTCTTCCGGGCACAGTTTCTCTAACTGAAGTCTGGAGGAAGGACATAGAGGGAGGAGCCAGAGCACACCAGAATCTAAATTCTTTCTTAAAGTGCCCATGTCTCCTGCGGAGCCCGTCTATTCCCCATGGTCCTTACGGAGTCCCCAGCATCCACTACGGACTACGAGAAATAGATTTACCGGTAAGTAAAATCTTGTTTTTTCAACCCTAGTTACTATGTTAGCTATGCACCTTTTTACATGTCCAACAAATGATCTCTTTTCAAAATCTCTCCAGAGGGCAGACATGGATGGGAGCCAGTCACACGCACACTGAGGGGTCTATTCATGAAGCAGTGATAAGAGCAGAGAAGTGAGCCAGTGGAGAAGTTGCCCATGGCAACCAATCAGCATTAAAGTAACATCATTTGCATACTATACAATTATACAGAGCATCTGATTGGTTGCCATGGGCAACTTCTCCACTGGCTCACTTCTCCGCTCTTATCACTGCTTCATGAATAGACCCCTTAGTAGGAAATGTGATGGCATTGGCGAGTTTCTGGTGAGTGGTAATCATATAAGTCTGCAGTAACCAATGGCAACCGAACAACTTAAAACTTTCATACATCCTGGAGGCCAGTGATGTGCAACTGGATACACTTCAGGGGCCGTGGGGGCATCTTATGTTCAGTGATAATGGAATATGTTTTATTAATGAGACACCTGTTCTATTCTATTTTGGGATAGACCATGTTACTTATAAGAGGGCTGCAATAGTGTAAAAAGGTGCGCCAGTATTCTCACTCCACTCTGTTCTCCAACCTGTTATAACATTTAATGCATTCTAAACAAGGTTTACAAGATATGACAACAAAGTAAGAAGGAGCTGGGGGTGTGACTGAGGGCCCGGGGGCCGCACTTCTGCACCATGTTAGTAAATCACTCCTTACACCTTTCCTAAACGTACATGAATTGTTATTTTGCTGTGAAAATATTAAACAAAGGTAAAAATAGTGAACACGGACGTTGCATCTCTATCAGTCGTGCCCAGGCTTTACATTAACCAACACAGGTACTGAAGAAATGTGTGATCACTGTAGAAAATATAGGATTAAATCCAAACGCTACGTTCTCTCCAGCTGCCACTTAATGTCCTAAAGCCAATAGATCTTCATATTCCGCTGGAAAGTAGAATGCATTCTCACTCTGCTTCCTTCTACAAAGCACTCAGTTATTATACAGCCCTGTATGACATAAACGCCTCTCATCTATAAGGTCTACACCAAGGGGTAGAGTCGCACACTAAGCTAGACTGCATGTGCGTCTGAGTCACACTGTACTTGCATCCAAATCACACCGTGCATGCTCCCAAATCTCACTGCATGCATCAGAGTCACACAGTGTATGCATCCAAGTCACACCGTGCATGCTCCCAAATCTCACTGCATGCATCAGAGTCACACAGTGTATGCATCCAAGTCACACCGTGCATGCTCCCAAATCTCATTGCATGCATCAGAGTCACACACTGTATGCATCCAAGTCACCGTGCATGCTCCCAAATCTCACTGCATGCATCAGAGTCACACAGTGTATGCATCCAAGTCACCGTGCATGCTCCCAAATCTCACTGCATTCATCAGTCACACAGTATATGCATCTATGTCACACCGTGCATGCTCCCAAGTCTCACTGCATGCATCAAAGTCACACAGTGTATGCATCCAAGTCACACCGTGCATGCTCCCAAATCTCACTGCATGCATCAGAGTCACACAGTGTATGCATCCAAGTCACACCGTGCATGCTCCCAAATCTCACTGCATGCATCAGAGTCACACAGTATATGCATCCAACTCTCCCTCATGCATCAGAGTCGCACAGTGTATGCTCCTGAGTCCGGGTTAAATCACGCATGCATCTGGGTCACCCTGCTCATGCATCCAAGTAACACTGTGCATGCATCAGAGTCACACCTCCCATGCATCCTGCTTAAAACACACATGCATCTGAGTCACACAGCGCATGCACCCGAGTCTCACTGTCTATGCATCCAAGTCACGCTGTGCATGTGCCCAAATCCTATGCGCATGCATCTGGGTCACACCACTTATGCATCAGAGTCACACAGTGTATGCTCCTGAGTCCAGGTTAAATCACGCATGCATCTGAGTCACCCTGCCCATGTACCCAAATCACAGTGTGCATGTATCTGGGTCACACCACTCATGCAATTGAGTCACCCTGCTCATGCATCCAAGTAACCCTACATGCATCAGAGTCACACATCCCATGTATCCTGGTTAAACCACACATGCATCTGAGTAACACAACGCATTTATGCATCTGAGTCACGCTGTGCATGTGCCAAAATCCCATGCGTATGCATCTGGGTCACACCACTCATGCATCCGGGTCACACCGTGCATGCGTCCAAATCACATTCTATGCATGCATCCTATCACACCAGCCATGCATATCACACACGTGTGTCCCGATTGTTACTGCACCGAGACACAGAACGCATTTGGACGCAAGGAGTGAGGATTTTAGTGGGCGCTACTAGTAGACAGGTGTGACACTGACGGCGGCTGCATCTAAAGACACTACACCATACTGTGCATAGGACACGTTTCCGTGGTGCGTCTAATGGTGGCGTCTCTGCTGAGGCATTACCACAGAGCTGAGACATTTCTTAACACCAAAGTGTCATTTACACAAAAATCCTTGACAATTGTTTTTCTCTAACGTCCTAGTGGATGCTGGGGACTCCGTAAGGACCATGGGGAATAGACGGGCTCCGCAGGACAGGGCACTTTAAGAAAGAATTAGGACTACTGGTGTGCACTGGCTCCTCCCTCTATGTCTCTCCTCCAGACCTCAGTTAGAATCTGTGCCCGGCCGAGCTGGGTGCACTTTAGTGAGCTCTCCTGAGCTTGCTAATAAGAAAGTATTTTGTTAGGATTTTTTATTTTCAGAGAGATCTGCTGGCAACAGACTCTCTGCTACGTGGGACTGAGGGGAGAGAAGCAAACCTACTAACTGCGGATAGGTCCTGCTTCTTAGGCTACTGGACACCATTAGCTCCAGAGGGATCGAACACAGGAACGCACCCTTGGTCGTCCGATCCCGGAGCCGCGCCGCCGTCCCCCTCGCAGAGCCAGAAGCTAGAAGCCGTCAAAAGCGGCGGCAGAAGACTCCAGTCTTCATATGAGGTGGCGCACAGCACTGCAGCTGTGCGCCATTACTCCCACATCAAACCCACACACTCCGGTCACTGTAGGGTGCAGGGCGCGGGGGGGGGGGGGGGGGGGGCGCCCTGGGCAGCAATTAAGTACCTCTTGGCATAAAAGGGCATATATACAGTTGGGCACTGTATATATGCATGAGCCCCCACCATTATTTTACACAAAATCGCGGGACAGAAGCCCGCCGCTGAGGGGGCGGGGCTTCTTCCTCAGCACTCACCAGCGCCATTTTCTCTCCACAGCTCCGCTGAGAGGAGGCTCCCCAGGCTCTCCCCTGCAAATTCACGGTAGAAAGAGGGTAAAAAGAGAGGGAGGGCACATAAATTTAGCGCAAAATCAGTATATACAGCAGCTACTGGGTAAACACTAAGTTACTGTGTGATTCCTGGGACATATAGCGCTGGGGTGTGTGCTGGCATACTCTCTCTCTGTCTCTCCAAAAAGGCCTTGTGGGGGTCCTGTCCTCATATAGAGCATCCCCTGTGTGTGTGGTGTGTCGGTACGCTTGTGTCGACATGTTTGACGAGGAAGGCTATGTGGAAGCAGAGCAGGTGCAGATGAATGTGGTGTCTCTGCCGACGGCGCCGACACCTGATTGGATGGATATGTGGAAGGTGTTAAATGATAATGTAAACTCCTTGCATAAAAGGTTGGATAAAGCAGATGCCTGGGGACAGTCAGGGTCCCAACCCATGCCTGATCCTACAGCGCAGAGGCCGTCAGGGTCTCAGAAGCGCCCACTATCCCAAATTGTTGAAACAGATATCGACACGGATTCTGACTCCAGTGTCGATGGCGATGATGCAAAGTTGCAGCCTAAAATGGCTAAAGCCATCCGCTACATGATTATAGCAATGAAGGATGTATTGCACATCTCAGAGGAAAACCCTGTCCCTGACAAAGAGGGTTTATATGTATGGGGAAAAAAGGCAAGAAGTGACTTTTCCCCCTTCACATGTTAAATGAGTTATGTGAAAAAGCTTGGGATTCTCCTGATAGGAAAATGCAGATTTCCAAATGGTTACTTATGGCGTATCTTTTCCCGCCAGCGGACAGGTTACGCTGGGAATCCTCCCCTAGGGTAGACAAAGCTTTGACACGCTTATCTAAGAAGGTAGCCCTGCCGTCACAGGATACGGCCGCCCTAAAAGATCCTGCGGATAGAAAGCAGGAAGGTATCCTGAAGTCCGTTTATACACATTCAGGTACCCTACTAAGGCCGGCAATTGCGTCGGCCTGGATGTGTAGTGCTGTAGCAGCATGGACAGATAATCTGTCTGAGGAGCTTGATACCTTGGACAAGGATACTATATTGCTGACCCTGGGGCATATAAAAGACGCTGTCCTATATATGAGGGATGCCCAGAGAGACATTTGCCTACTGGGCTCTAGAATAAATGCAATGTCAATTTCTGCCAGAAGGGTCCTGTGGACTCGGCAATGGACAGGTGATGCCGACTCAAAAAAGCACATGAAGGTTTTACCTTATAAGGGTGAGGAATTGTTTGGGGACGGTCTCTCGGACCTAGTTTCCACAGCTACGGCTGGGAAGTCAAATTTTTTGCCATATATTCCCTCACAACCTAAGAAAGCACCATATTACCAAATGCAGTCCTTTCGATCACAAAGAGGCAAGAAAGTCAGAGGTGCGTCCTTTCTTGCCAGAGGCAGGGGTAGAGGAAAGAAGCTGCACAATACAGCTAGTTCCCAGGAACAGAAGTCCTCCCCGGCTTCCATTAAATCCACCGCATGACGCTGGGGCTCCACAGGTGGAGCCAGGAGCGGTCCGGGCGCGTCTCCGAAATTTCAGCCACCAGTGGGTTCGCTCACAGGTGGATCCCTGGGCTATACAGATTGTGTCTCAGGGATACAAGCTGGAATTCGAAGTGATGCCCCCTCACCGTTACCTCAAATCGGCCCTGCCAGCTTCCCCCATAGAAAGGGAAGTAGTGTTAGCGGCAATTCACAAATTATATCTCCAGCAGGTGGTGGTAAAGGTTCCCCTCCCTCAACAGGGAAGGGGTTACTATTCCACAATGTTTGTGGTTCCGAAACCGGACGGTTCGGTCAGACCCATATTGAATTTAAAATCCCTGAACATTTACCTGAAAAGGTTCAAGTTCAAGATGGAATCTCTCAGGGCGGTCATTGCAAGCCTGGAAGAGGGGGATTTTATGGTGTCTCTGGACATCAAGGATGCTTACCTGCATGTCCCCATTTATCCACCTCATCAGGAGTACCTCAGATTTGTGGTACAGGACTGTCATTACCAATTCCAGACGTTGCCGTTTGGTCTGTCCACGGCACCGAGAATATTTACCAAGGTGATGGCGGAAATGATGGTGCTTCTGCGAAAGCAAGGAGTTACAATTATCCCATACTTGGACGATCTCCTCATAAAGGCGAGGTCCAGAGAGCAGTTGCTGATCAGCGTAGCACACTCTCGGGAGGTGTTACAACAGCACGGCTGGATTCTGAATATTCCAAAGTCGCAGCTGATTCCTACGACTCGTCTGCCCTTCCTGGGCATGATTCTGGACACAGACCAGAAGAAGGTGTTTCTCCCGGAGGAGAAGGCCCAGGAGCTCGTGACTCTGGTCAGAGACCTCTTAAAACCAAAACAGGTGTCGGTGCATCTATGCACGCGAGTCCTTGGAAAGATGGTGGCATCGTACGAAGCCATTCCCTTCGGCAGGTTCCATGCGAGGACCTTTCAGTGGGATCTGTTGGACAAGTGGTCCGGATCGCATCTTCAGATGCATCGGGCTGATCACCCTATCCCCCAGGGCCAGGGTGTCTCTTCTGTGGTGGCTGCAGAGTGCTCACCTTCTCGAGGGCCGCAGGTTCGGCATACGGGACTGGGTCCTGGTGACCACGGATGCAAGCCTCCGAGGGTGGGGGGCAGTCACTCAGGGAAGAAACTTTCAGGGGCTGTGGTCAAGTCAGGAGACTTGTCTGCACATCAATATCCTGGAACTAAGGGCCATATACAACGCCCTGAGTCAAGCGGAGCCTCTGCTTCGCAACCAACCGGTGCTGATTCAGTCAGACAACATCACCGCGGTGGCTCATGTAAATCGCCAGGGCGGCACAAGAAGCAGGATGGCAATGGCAGAAGCCACCAGAATTCTTCGCTGGGCGGAGAATCACGTGCAAGCACTGTCAGCAGTGTTCATTCCGGGAGTGGACAACTGGGAAGCAGACTTCCTCAGCAGGCACGACCTCCACCCGGGAGAGTGGGGACTTCATCAAGAAGTCTTCACACAGATTACAAATCGATGGGAACTGCCACAGGTAGACATGATGGCATCCCGCCTCAACAAAAAGCTACAAAGGTATTGCGCCAGGTCAAGAGACCCTCAGGCGATAGCTGTGGACGCACTAGTGACACCGTGGGTTTCCAGTAGGTTTATGTGTTTCCTCCTCTTCCTCTCATACACAAGATTCCTATGCTGATAAAGGCTAGGAAGGACGTGACAGCAAAACATTATCACCGTATATGGCGCAAATATGTTGCTTGGTGTGAGGCCAGGAAGGCCCCTACAGAGGAATTCCAACTGGGCCGTTTCCTTCACTTCCTACAGGCGGGAGTTACTATGGGCTTAAAATTAGGGTCCATTAAGGTCCAGATTTCGGCCCTATCCATTTTCTTTCAAAAGGAACTGGCTTCTCTTCCTGAAGTTCAGACTTTTGTAAAGGGAGTGCTGCATATTCAGCCTCCTTTTGTGCCTCCAGTGGCACCTTGGGATCTTAACGTGGTGTTGAATTCCCTGAAATCTCACTGGTTTGAGCCACTTAAGACTGTGGAGTTAAAATATCTCACGTGGAAAGTGGTCATGCTATTGGCCTTAGCTTCGGCTAGGCGTGTGTCTGAATTGGCGGCTTTGTCATGTAAAAGCCCCTATCTGGTTTTCCATGTGGACAGGGCAGAATTGCGGACTCGTCCGCAATTTCTGCCGAAGGTGGTGTCATCCTTTCATTTGAACCAACCTATTGTGGTGCCTGCGGCTACTCGTGACTTGGAGGATTCCAAGTTACTAGATGTGGTCAGGGTTTTGAAGATCTATGTAGCCAGAACGGCTGGAGTCAGGAAGACTGACTCGCTGTTTATCCGGTATGCATCCAACAAGCTGGGTGCTCCTGCTTCAAAGCAAACCATTGCTCGCTGGATCTGTAACACGATTCAGCAGGCTCATTCTGCGGCTGGATTGCCGCATCCAAAATCAGTAAAAGCCCATTCCACAAGGAAGGTGGGCTCTTCTTGGGCGGCTGCCCGAGGGGTCTCGGCTTTACAGCTTTGCCGAGCAGCTACTTGGTCGGGTTCAAACACCTTTGCAAAGTTCTACAAGTTTGATACCCTGGCTGAGGAGGACCTTGAGTTTGCTCATTCGGTGCTGCAGAGTCATCCGCACTCTCCCGCCCATTTGGGAGCTTTGGTATAATCCCCATGGTCCTTACGGAGTCCCCAGCATCCACTAGGACGTTAGAGAAAATAAGATTTTACTTACCGGTAATTCTATTTCTCGTAGTCCGTAGTGGATGCTGGGCGCCCGTCCCAAGTGCGGACTTCTTCTGCAATACTTGTATATAGTTATTGCTTAAATAAGGGTTATGTTATGGTTGCATCAGGGTTGTCTGATGCTCTGTTGTTGTTCATACTGTTAACTGGGTAAGTTTATCACAAGTTATACGGTGTGATTGGTGTGGCTGGTATGAGTCTTACCCTGGATTCCCAAAATCCTTTCCTTGTACTGTCAGCTCTCCCGGGCACAGTTTCCTTAACTGAGGTCTGGAGGAGGGACATAGAGGGAGGAGCCAGTGCACACCAGTATCCAAATTCTTTCTTAAAGTGCCCATGTCTCCTGCGGAGCCCGTCTATTTCCCATGGTCCTTACGGAGTCCCCAGCATCCACTACGGACTACGAGAAATAGAATTACCGGTAAGTAAAATCTTATTTTTGGAATTTGTGCAACAATGAAACAGTTTTAAAAATGATCCCTTTCTTATTCTCTTTTAATGCTGCAGCTTTCAGACAATATTAATTTCATTCTTCATTATGACATCGTTATTATGTTTGTGATACATAGACTCCGGCTGTCCGCACACCTTCCGGCACTCACAGGTAAGTCAGATCTGACGCTTTTTCTTCTGTTTTTCTCCTTGATTTGCAGCAGTAAGTGGCTGTGGAGTTGCTCCCCGCACGTTGGCTCTGAGTCAGACGTGGTTGGAAGCAGTAGTGACAGCGCTGGATGTTGATGTAGCAGGATGCGCCTGTTACATGCAGACGCCTCCTGCTGCAGTAGTGATCCATCCTAGGATGCAGCATCGGATGTCTCGCGCCATTGGGCAACTTGCGTCACCCAAGGGGGGGACACAAGCCATGTGTCGCAGAGGCCAGGAAATCTCTGTGCAACCACGGAGCTCCCTGGCCTCATCCTTCCCCCTAAACAGTGGCGACACTCCGATGCTGCCCTCCCCGCCTCCAGACGCATCAGGTGGTCATTCACTGCTACTGACATTGCAGAGCCTGTTGCGCTCAAAGTATCGATAATCAGTACTTTGCGAATTGCGATGCAGATCCTTCCCATTGCCGTATTTTCTTACAGAAGTGAAGGCAGTTTAGTGACGTTCATGATTATACAGATTTTCCTGCAGTTTCAGCGATTATCTGCTGACTGCGCATGCAGACGCGATGGGGGCGGGCACAGAGAGGATTTATCCGCTGAGTGACTGACAGGCAGGGACCGGGGTGTGGTGACTCACATGCAGACATGTCGCGGTCATATTTGGATACTGCATCTTTGTACGCAGACACTGAGATTTGCGCGGCCGTCTGTTGGCGTCTCAGTACATGTCCAGACGACATTCGCATATTTTCGCACATTAGCTAAATCAGGCCATATAGTAAAATTATTTCTGTATTATTGTGGCGTCAGCAGGAAGGCAATTTACTGACCACAAAATACTATTTACTGACGGGTGAAAATGCAGCCTCTATATACCTGAAGCTCAACAGTTTGACAGATGTTGGCTACTGTGGTGGCTTGTGACATGGTCAGATTGTGTAGATACCCCCCCATGTCCAATGAAGCTGCGGCTCATATTTCAGAGACTGGACCCCCCCATCCCTGAGGGATAAGAGTAGGGGAGTATCAGTGCAGGAATGCAGGAGCAGAGCATCCAGATGTGGCAGGGAGAGCAGAGCCTGGAATTCCAGCACTTCTCCTGCTCATCAAACATTTGACCCCTCTGCTCATTCCTCTCCCTCCCTGGCTGCAGCTCATTCCTCTCCCTCCCTTCTTTCCTTCTGCTCCGTGATGAAATGCAAAGGGACCAGGCAGTCATCCTTCCCCATCATTCTCCCTCTCTCTGTGGCAGGGATACTACAATGTGCTGGCCGGAGAGCAGATACCACTGGTCACATATACTACATTGTGCTGGCCGGAGAGCAGATACCACTGGTCACATATACTACAATGTGCTGGCCGGAGAGCAGATACCACTGGTCACATATACTACATTGTGCTGGCCGGAGAGCAGATGCCACTGGTCACATATACTACACTGTGCTGGCCGGAGAGCAGACGCCACTGGTCACATATACTACATTGTGCTGGCCGGAGAGCAGATACCACTGGTCACATATACTACATTGTGCTGGCCGGAGAGCAGATACCACTGGTCACATATACTACACTGTGCTGGCCGGAGAGCAGATGCCACTGGTCACATATACTACACTGTGCTGGCCGGAGAGCAGACGCCACTGGTCACATATACTACACTGTGCTGGCCGGAGAGCAGACACCACTGGTCACATATACTACACTGTGCTGGCCGGAGAGCAGATACCACTGGTCACATATACTACACTGTGCTGGCTGGAGAGCAGATACCACTGGTCACATATACTACACTGTGCTGGCTGGAGAGCAGATACCACTGGTCACATATACTACACTGTGCTGGCCGGAGAGCAGATACCACTGGTCACATATACTACACTGTGCTGGCCGGAGAGCAGATACCACTGGTCACATATACTACACTGTGCTGGCCGGAGAGCAGACGCCACTGGTCACATATACTACACTGTGCTGGCCAGAGAGCAGATACCACTGGTCACATATACTACACTGTGCTGGCCGGAGAGCAGATACCACTGGTCACATATACTACACTGTGCTGGCTGGAGAGCAGATACCACTGGTCACATATACTACACTGGGCTGGCCGGAGAGCAGATACCACTGGTCACATATACTACACTGTGCTGGCCGGAGAGCAGGCGCCACTGGTCACATATACTACACTGTGCTGGCCGGAGAGCAGATACCACTGGTCACATATACTACACTGTGCTGGCCGGAGAGCAGATACCACTGGTCACATATACTACATTGTGCTGGCCGGAGAACAGGCGCCACTGGTCACACATACTACACTGTGCTGGCCGGAGAGCAGATACCACTGGTCACATATACTACACTGTGCTGGCCGGAGAGCAGGTGCCACTGGTCACATATACTACACTGTGCTGGCCGGAGAGCAGATACCACTGGTCACATATACTACACTGTGCTGGCCGGAGAGCAGATACCACTGGTCACATATACTACACTGTGCTGGGCGGAGAGCAGATACCACTGGTCACATATACTACATTGTGCTGGCCGGAGAGCAGACGCCACTGGTCACATATACTACATTGTGCTGGCCGGAGAGCAGATACCACTGGTCACATATACTACACTGTGCTGGCCGGAGAGCAGACTCCACTGGTCACATATACTACATTGTGCTGGCCGGAGAGCAGATACCACTGGTCACATATACTACACTGTGCTGGCCGGAGAGCAGATACCACTGGTCACATATACTACACTGTGCTGGCCGGAGAGCAGATACCACTGGTCACATATACTACATTGTGCTGGCCGGAGAGCAGATACCACTGGTCACATATACTACACTGTGCTGGCCGGAGAGCAGATACCACTGGTCACATATACTACACTGTGCTGGCCGGAGAGCAGATACCACTGGTCACATATACTACACTGTGCTGGCCGGAGAGCAGACGCCACTGGTCACATATACTACATTGTGCTGGCCGGAGAGCAGATACCACTGGTCACATATACTACATTGTGCTGGCCGGAGAGCAGATACCACTGGTCACATATACTACACTGTGCTGGCCGGAGAGCAGATGCCACTGGTCACATATACTACACTGTGCTGGCCGGAGAGCAGACGCCACTGGTCACATATACTACACTGTGCTGGCCGGAGAGCAGACACCACTGGTCACATATACTACACTGTGCTGGCCGGAGAGCAGATACCACTGGTCACATATACTACACTGTGCTGGCTGGAGAGCAGATACCACTGGTCACATATACTACACTGTGCTGGCTGGAGAGCAGATACCACTGGTCACATATACTACACTGTGCTGGCCGGAGAGCAGATACCACTGGTCACATATACTACACTGTGCTGGCCGGAGAGCAGATACCACTGGTCACATATACTACACTGTGCTGGCCGGAGAGCAGACGCCACTGGTCACATATACTACACTGTGCTGGCCGGAGAGCAGATACCACTGGTCACATATACTACACTGTGCTGGCCGGAGAGCAGATACCACTGGTCACATATACTACACTGTGCTGGCTGGAGAGCAGATACCACTGGTCACATATACTACACTGGGCTGGCCGGAGAGCAGATACCACTGGTCACATATACTACACTGTGCTGGCCGGAGAGCAGGCGCCACTGGTCACATATACTACACTGTGCTGGCCGGAGAGCAGATACCACTGGTCACATATACTACACTGTGCTGGCCGGAGAGCAGATACCACTGGTCACATATACTACATTGTGCTGGCCGGAGAACAGGCGCCACTGGTCACACATACTACACTGTGCTGGCCGGAGAGCAGATACCACTGGTCACATATACTACACTGTGCTGGCCGGAGAGCAGGTGCCACTGGTCACATATACTACACTGTGCTGGCCGGAGAGCAGATACCACTGGTCACATATACTACACTGTGCTGGCCGGAGAGCAGATACCACTGGTCACATATACTACACTGTGCTGGGCGGAGAGCAGATACCACTGGTCACATATACTACATTGTGCTGGCCGGAGAGCAGGCGCCACTGGTCACATATACTACACTGTGCTGGCCGGAGAGCAGATACCACTGGTCACATATACTACACTGTGCTGGCCGGAGAGCAGATACCACTGGTCACATATACTACATTGTGCTGGCCGGAGAGCAGGCGCCACTGGTCACATATACTACACTGTGCTGGCCGGAGAGCAGATACCACTGGTCACATATACTACACTGTGCTGGCCGGAGAGCAGATACCACTGGTCACATATACTACACTGTGCTGGCCGGAGAGCAGATACCACTGGTCACATATACTACATTGTGCTGGCCGGAGAGCAGACGCCACTGGTCACATATACTACACTGTGCTGGCCGGAGAGCAGACGCCACTGGTCACATATACTACACTGTGCTGGCCGGAGAGCAGACGCCACTGGTCACATATACTACACTGTGCTGGTCGGGGAGCAGACGCCACTGGTCACATATACTACACTGTGCTGGCCGGAGAGCAGACGCCACTGGTCACATACACTACACTGTGCTGGCCGGAGAGCAGACGCCACTGGTCACATATACTACACTGTGCTGGCCGGAGAGCAGACGCCACTGGTCACATATACTACACTGTGCTGGCCGGAGAGCAGACGCCACTGGTCACATATACTACACTGTGCTGGCTGGAGAGCAGACGCCACTGGTCACATATACTACACTGTGCCGGCCGGAGAGCAGACGCCACTGGTCACATATACTATAATGTGCCGGCCAGAGAGCAGACGCCACTGGTCACATATACTACATTGTGCTGACCGGAGAGCAGACGCCACTGGTCACATAGTGAGAGTACCCAACCCCCACCAAGTATGTCTGGCTCAGTGGACAGGTGTCGGGCACATGCTGTCTGTGTATCTGGCTCAGTGGACAAGGGTCGGGCACATGCTGTCTGTGTGTCTGGCTCAGTGTACAGGTGTCGGGCACATGCTGTCTGTATCTGGCTCAGTGGACAGGGGTCGGGCACATGCTGTCTGTGTATCTGGCTCAGTGGACAGGGGTCGGGCACATGCTGTCTGTGTATCTGGCTCAGTGGACAGGGGTCGGGCACATGCTGTCTTTGTATCTGGCTCAGTGGACAGGGGTCGGGCACATGCTGTCTGTGCATCTGGCTCAGTGGACAGGTGTCGGGCACATGTCTGTGTATCTGGCTCAGTGGACAGGGGTCGGGCACATGCTGTCTGTGTATCTGGCTCAGTGGACAGGGGTCGGCCACATGCTGTCTGTGTGTCTGACTCAGTGGATAGGTGTCGGGCACATGCTGTCTGTGTATCTGGCTCAGTGGACAGGTGTCGGACACATGCTGTCTGTGTGTCTGGCTCAGTGGACAGGTGTCGGGCACATGCTGTCTGTGTATCTGGCTCAGTGGACAGGGGTCGGGCACATGCTGTCTGTGTATCTTGCTCAGTGGACAGGGGTCGGACACATGCTGTCTGTGTATCTGGCTCAGTGGACAGGTGTCGGGCACATGCTGTCTGTGTATCTGGCTCAGTGGACAGGTGTCGGGCACATGCTGTCTGTGTATCTGGCTCAGTGGACAGGGGTCGGGCACATGCTGTCTGTGTATCTGGCTCAGTGGACAGGTGTCGGGCACATGCTGTCTGTGTATCTGGCTCAGTGGACAGGGGTCGGGCACATGCTGTCTGTGTCTGGCTCAGTGGATAGGTGTCGGGCACATGCTGTCTGTGTGTCTGGCTCAGTGGACAGGTGTCGGGCACATGCTGTCTGTGTATCTGGCTCAGTGGACAGGTGTCGGGCACATGTCTGTGTATCTGGCTCAGTGGACAGGGGTCGGGCGCATGCTGTCTGTGTATCTGGCTCAGTGGACAGGGGTCGGGCACATGCTGTCTGTGTGTCTGGCTCAGTGGACAGGTGTCGGGCACATGTCTGTGTATCTGGTTCAGTGGACAGGGGTCGGGCACATGCTGTCTGTGTATCTGGCTCAATGGACAGGGGTCGGGCACATGCTGTCTGTGTGTCTGGCTCAGTGGACAGGTGTCGGGCACATGTCTGTGTATCTGGCTCAGTGGACAGGTGTCGGGCACATGTCTGTGTATCTGGCTCAGTGGACAGGGGTCGGGCACATGCTGTCTGTGTATCTGGCTCAGTGGACAGGGGTCGGGCACATGCTGTCTGTGTGTCTGGCTCAGTGGACAGGTGTCGGGCACATGCTGTCTGTGTATCTGGCTCAGTGGACAGGTGTCGGACACATGCTGTCTGTGTGTCTGGCTCAGTGGACAGGTGTCGGGCACATGCTGTCTGTGTATCTGGCTCAGTGGACAGGGGTCGGGCACATGCCGTCTGTGTATCTTGCTCAGTGGACAGGGGTCGGGCACATGCCGTCTGTGTATCTGGCTCAGTGGACAGGTGTCGGGCACATGCTGTCTGTGTATCTGGCTCAGTGGACAGGTGTCGGGCACATGTCTGTATCTGGCTCAGTGGACAGGGGTCGGGCACATGCTGTCTGTGTATCTTGCTCAGTGGACAGGGGTCGGACACATGCTGTCTGTTTATCTGGCTCAGTGGACAGGTGTCGGGCACATGCTGTCTGTGTATCTGGCTCAGTGGACAGGTGTCGGGCACATGCTGTCTGTGTATCTGGCTCAGTGGACAGGGGTTGGGCACATGCTGTCTGTGTATCTGGCTCAGTGGACAGGTGTCGGGCACATGCTGTCTGTGTATCTGGCTCAGTGGACAGGGGTCGGGCACATGCTGTCTGTGTCTGGCTCAGTGGACAGGTGTCGGGCACATGCTGTCTGTGTATCTGGCTCAGTGGACAGGTGTCGGGCACATGCTGTCTGTGTATCTGGCTCAGTGGACAGGGGTCGGGCACATGCTGTCTGTGTCTGGCTCAGTGGATAGGTGTCGGGCACATGCTGTCTGTGTGTCTGGCTCAGTGGACAGGTGTCGGGCACATGCTGTCTGTGTATCTGGCTCAGTGGACAGGTGTCGGGCACATGTCTGTGTATCTGGCTCAGTGGACAGGGGTCGGGCACATGCTGTCTGTGTATCTGGCTCAGTGGACAGGGGTCGGGCACATGCTGTCTGTGTGTCTGGCTCAGTGGACAGGTGTCGGGCACATGTCTGTATCTGGTTCAGTGGACAGGGGTCGGGCACATGCTGTCTGTGTATCTGGCTCAATGGACAGGGGTCAGGCACATGCTGTCTGTGTGTCTGGCTCAGTGGACAGGTGTCGGGCACATGTCTGTGTATCTGGCTCAGTGGACAGGTGTCGGGCACATGTCTGTGTATCTGGCTCAGTGGACAGGGGTCGGGCACATGCTGTCTGTGTGTCTGGCTCAGTGGACAGGTGTCGGGCACATGCTGTCTGTGTATCTGGCTCAGTGGACAGGTGTCAGGCACATGTCTGTGTATCTGGCTCAGTGGACAGGGGTCGGGCACATGCTGTCTGTGTATCTGGCTCAGTGGACAGGGGTCGGGCACATGCTGTCTGTGTGTCTGGCTCAGTGGACAGGTGTCATGGGAACAAGAATTACCTGGGCATAGTTTTCAGCTCGGGTCAGTAGTGGCAGCTCATAGGCAGAGGAGAAGTGAGTTCGCACTTGTTGCATTTGCCCAAACCTCTCTCTTTTCCTCCACTTCGCCCTCCGGTTCTGGAACCACACCTAGGAGACAGGAGAGAAACACAGATACATACATCAGGTTCAGAACCCAACTTTATGCTCACAGGAAAGTAGCAGATAAAGGCTAAATGATATATTGTGCACTAAAAGTCCCAGCATGATCACAATATCAGTGATAGAGGCCTCTCTCCATCTGGCCTGTCCGTATAAGAACACACACCTCCAATAGGAGCTTCCACAGCTACTCAGACGGGTGAGTCCAATTAGGTGCAAGTTTGCAAAAGCGAGTTTGTTTCATGAAAACTTACATACGCCGCACAAATGGCCGCACCTGAGGAATGCAAGATCCCATTAGAAATGGCAATTAGCGGTAGTTGCGGCCAGGTGCTCAACTTTTCAACCAAAATCGACCTTGGAGAAAAGCATGAAAAAGTCAGGAAACCATCCTGGACCCCAAAATGTGACGCGTGAGATAGCAGGACCATATAGAAGGCTGTTGATGACCATATGATAAGTAATGGATGCTTTTAAAAGGTGTCAAATAAATGATTTTTGCAATTTCTATAAATGGTTGAAAATGATAGCAAGTCATCAAATTACAGACTAAGGGTACAGAAAAATGTCTGTATAGTAACTTACACCTCCACCTGCCTTATCCACATCATTTACACCTCCACCTGCCTTATCCACATCATTTACACCTCCACCTGCCTTATCCACATCATTTACACCTCCACCATCATTTACACCTCCACCTGCCTGTCCCACATCATTTACACCTCCACCTGCCTTATCCACATCATTTACACCTCCACCTGCCTTATCCACATCATTTACACCTCCACCTGCCTTATCCACATCATTTACACCTCCACCTGCCTTATCCACATCATTTACACCTCCACCTGCCTTATCCACATCATTTACACCTCCACCTGCCTTATCCACATCATTTACACCTCCACCTGCCTCCACCTGCCTTATCCACATCATTTACACCTCCACCTGCCTTATCCACATCATTTACACCTCCACCTGCCTTATCCACATCATTTACACCTCCACCTGCCTTATCCACATCATTTACACCTCACCTGCCTGTCCCTTATCACTTACACCTCCACCTGCCTTATCCACATCATTTACACCTCCACCTGCCTTATCCACATCATTTACACCTCCACCTGCCTGTCCCTTATCACTTACACCTCCACCTGCCTGTCCCTTATCACTTACACCTCCACCTGCCTTATCCACATCATTTACACCTCCACCTGCCTGTCCCACATCATTTACACCTCCACCTGCCTTATCCACATCATTTACACCTCCACCTGCCTTATCCACATCATTTACACCTCCACCTGCCTGTCCCACATCATTTACACCTCCACCTGCCTGTCCCACATCATTTACACCTCCACCTGCCTTATCCACATCATTTACACCTCCACCTGCCTGTCCCACATCATTTACACCTCCACCTGCCTTATCCACATCATTTACACCTCCACCTGCCTTATCCACATCATTTACACCTCCACCTGCCTTATCCACATCATTTACACCTCCACCTGCCTTATCCACATCATTTACACCTCCACCTGCCTTATCCACATCATTTACACCTCCACCTGCCTTATCCACATCATTTACACCTCCACCTGCCTTATCCACATCATTTACACCTCCACCTGCCTTATCCACATCATTTACACCTCCACCTGCCTGTCCCACATCATTTACACCTCCACCTGCCTGTCCCACATCATTTACACCTCCACCTGCCTTATCCACATCATTTACACCTCCACCTGCCTGTCCCACATCATTTACACCTCCACCTGCCTTATCCACATCATTTACACCTCCACCTGCCTTATCCACATCATTTACACCTCCACCTGCCTTATCCACATCATTTACACCTCCACCTGCCTTATCCACATCATTTACACCTCCACCTGCCTTATCCACATCATTTACACCTCCACCTGCCTTATCCACATCATTTACACCTCCACCTGCCTGTCCCACATCATTTACACCTCCACCTGCCTTATCCACATCATTTACACCTCCACCTGCCTGTCCCACATCATTTACACCTCCACCTGCCTTATCCACATCATTTACACCTCCACCTGCCTTATCCACATCATTTACACCTCCACCTGCCTTATCCACATCACTTACACCTCCACCTGCCTTATCCACATCATTTACACCTCCACCTGCCTGTCCCTTATCACTTACACCTCCACCTGCCTGTCCCACATCATTTACACCTCCACCTGCCTTATCCACATCATTTACACCTCCACCTGCCTTATCCACATCATTTACACCTCCACCTGCCTTATCCACATCATTTACACCTCCACCTGCCTTATCCACATCATTTACACCTCCACCTGCCTGTCCCTTATCACATACACCTGCACTTACCTGTCCCACATCATTTACACCTCCACGTACCTGTCCCACATCATTTACACCTCTGCGTACCTGTCCCACGTCATTTACACCTCTACGTACCTGTCCCACGTCATTTACACCTCCAGGTACCTGTCCTACATCATTTACACCTCTGCATACCTGTCCCACGTCATTTACACCTCCACTTACCTGTCCCACATCATTTACACCTCTGCATACCTGTCCCACGTCATTTACACCTCTACGTACCTGTCCCACGTCATTTACACCTCTACGTACCTGTCCCACGTCATTTACACCTCCAGGTACCTGTCCTACATCATTTACACCTCTGCATACCTGTCCCACGTCATTTACACCTCCACTTACCTGTCCCACATCATTTACACCTCTGCATACCTGTCCCACGTCATTTACACCTCTACGTACCTGTCCCACGTCATTTACACCTCTACGTACCTGTCCCACGTCATTTACACCTCCAGGTACCTGTCCTACATCATTACACCTCCACGTACCTGTACTACATCATTTACACCTCCACGTACCTGTCCCGCATCATTTACACCTCCACGTACCTGTCCCACATCACTTACACCTCCACCAGGGCCGGTTCCGGGGCTTCTGGCGCCCCGGGCAGCATTAGGGGGCGTGGCTTCGTACAGGGGGCGTGGTCATTTACGCCCCCTGTACAGACTGAAATGATGTGCGGTGCGCGATGACGTCATCGCGCACCGCACAGTAAAGGACCTCTCCACGAAGGGAAACTAGACGCGTACGCGTCTAGTTTCCCTTCCCAGCGGCAGCGGGGGGCACACAGCAGCAGCGGATCTTGCCCTGGTGCGGCGAACTCCGCCCTCCGGAAGGCGGCGCCCCGGGCAAAAGTCCTGCTTGCCCGTGGCAAGATCCGCTACTGACCTCCACGTACCTGTCCCACATCATTTACATCTCCACGTACCTGTCCCGCATCATTTACACCTCCACCTACCTATCCCACATCATTTACACCTCCAGGTACCTGTCCCACATCACTTACACCGCCACGTACCTGTCCCACATCATTTACATCTCCACGTACCTGTCCCACATCATTTACACCTCCACCTGCCTGTCCCACATCATTTACACCTCCACCTACCTGTCCCACATCATTTACACCTCCACGTACCTGTCCCTTATCACTTACACCTCCAGGTACCTGTCACTTATCATTTACATCTCCAGGTACCTGTCCCACATCATTTACACCTCCACGTATCTGTCCCACATCATTTACACCTCCACCTACCTATCCCACATCATTTACACCTCCACGTACCTGTCCCGCATCATTTACACCTCCACCTAGCTGTCCCCCATCATTTACACCTCCACGTAGCTGTCCCACATCATTTACACCTCCACCTACCTGTCCCACATCTTTTGCACCTCCACCTACCTGTGCCACAGCATTTACACCTCCACGTACCTGTCCTACATCATTTACACCTCCAGGTACCTGTTCTACGTCATTTACACCTCTACATACCTGTCCCACGTCATTTACACCTCTACATACCTGTCCCACGTAATTTACACCTCTACGTACCTGTCCCACGTCATTTACACCTCCACCTACCTGTCCCACATCTTTTACACCTCCACCTACCTGTCCCACAGCATTTACACCTCCACGTACCTGTCCTACATCATTTACACCTCCAGGTACCTGTCCTACATCATTTACACCTCCAGGTACCTGTTCTACGTCATTTACACCTCCACGTACCTGTCCCACATCACTTACACCTCCACGTACCTGTCCCACATCATTTACACCTCCAGGTACCTGTCCCTTATCATTTACATCTCCAGGTACCTGTCCCACATCATTTACACCTCCACGTATCTGTCCTACATCATCTACACCTCCATATACCTGTCCCACATCATTTACACCTCCAGGTACCTGTCCCTTATCATTTACACCTCCATGTACCTGTCCCGCATCATTTACACCTCCACCTGCCTGTCCCTTATCACTTACACCTGCACTTACCTGTCCCACATCATTTACACCTCCACCTGCCTGTCCCGCATCATTTACACCTCACCTGCCTGTCCCTTATCACTTACACCTGCACTTACCTGTCCCACATCATTTACACCTCCACCTACCTGTCCCCCATCAATTACACCTCCACACACCTGTCCCCCATCAATTACACCTCCACACACCTGTCCCTCATCATTTACACCTCCAGGTACCTGTCCCGCATCATTTACACCTCCACCTACCTGTCCCACATCTTTTACACCTCCACCTACCTGTCCCGCATCATTTACACCTCCACTTACCTGTCCCACATAATTTACACCTCCACCTACCTGTCCTACATCATTTACACCACCAGGTACCTGTCCTACATCATTTACACCTCCAGGTACCTGTTCTACGTCATTTACACCTCTACATACCTGTCCCACATCATTTACACCTCTACGTACCTGTCCCACGTCATTTACACCTTCACGTACCTGTCCCACATCATTTACACCTCACCATACCTGTCCCTTATCATTTACACCTCCAGGTACCTGTCCCGCATTATTACACCTGGGTGTCTATGCATGTGTAAGCCTTATAAGATCCCATTACTTTGTGTGATGATTGTGACAGTATAGCAGTTATCGCCTGATCACCTCTTGGCAGCTGTATTGGGCACACTGAGGTTTGGGGGTGCTGACAATAATCCAGCGTACATATTCCCCATCTGCAGTTGGTTTGATCGTATGCTCGTGTTGCAGCCTATGTGTGTGTCTGATGTACATTCTGTGAGGCAGCGTCCGCCTCTATCGGTACTGAATGAAGCAGGACATACATCAGTGTCACGCAGTGTACAGTCAGCGTATTCCAGTGATAAATGGACAGAGCTCTCTGCGTATTGATGGACACTTCCTAAGCTCAGAGGGGGGGAGGGGGGCACTGACTGATGATACGTAATGTAGATCTCTGGAACTATTGCCATGAATCAGGGTTTATATATTTCTTGACTGCGTGCAAAACTGCGGCCAGAGAGTTTATTCTACACTTTCATTTTCTTTACACAATAATATTAGGTGACATGGATTTATTTTCCTCTTAAAGCAGCTGTGTGATTGGCGGTGATTGATCGTTTTTATGGTTCACAGTGCACGGGATCAGAAGTTACTGTATGTGCTGTATGGGTAGAAGATGGTCCAGATGGGTATTGCACCCGCCCTATCGGCCCATCTATCATCCAGCACGGACAGCCAGATTCCGCCACATGAGCACGGAGAGAGGTGTATGAGGTTAGCTGTGTAGGACTGTACAGGGAGCCATTAATCCGGCGTTAGGTACAGGAGACACACGGGGCCCCTGGGCCTCTGCTACACATTGCACAGTGATTACCAGGGGTCCGCAGTGTCAGATGGGTGACAGTCCTCACACAAAGGTGCGTGGGGGGTATACACCGCCCTCTGTCCGCCTACAAATCCCCATTATTAATGCATTTAGTGCACCAGGCAGAAAGAGTTGATAATAGAAAATTCTAGGATGACTCCATGGACGGATATGAATATATTTCCTGCCTGGACGGTGAAACGCGCGCTGCCAAGAAGCAGATGAATAAACAGGTGCGGGGTACCGGACGATCTCTGAGGTTTCTTTAAAAGCGGCAATCATTTTCAGGCATGGTTTTGCCTTGTAAATGATTGCCGCTTTTAAAAAAAACAAAACTCAGAGGTCGGCCAGCCGGCATCCCACACCTCCGGCACACTCACACCCTATTACATATGCCCCCAAGTGTCTGTGACAGGGAACAGTCCTGCTAAACCATGGTGCCCCCACTGTGGGAGGTGTGGCCTGGGTCCACCTGTCACTCAGATAGTCCCCTGGTGACAGCTCACACAAGGAGGCTCCCACGCGTTTTACGTGCACGTGCTTCCATCTGCTTCCACTGATGACTGAGAGCGCACTGCAGCTGAAAGTGTTGTTTCATTACAAACGGAAAGAAATCACCGGCCTCCCAGCGGCCCCATCAGGACAGCGGCCTCCCATCGGCCCCATCAGGACAGCGGCCTCCCAGCGGCCCCATCAGGACAGCGGCCCCATCAGGACAGCGGCCTCCCATCGGCCCCATCAGGACAGCGGCCTTCCAGGGCTGTGATTCCGGAGGTCTGCTCTTCTTCCAGCAAGTAGTGCCCCTAGGCATGTGTCTCACATCACCTAGCCCCCAGCCTAAATTACCATCGGCTGAGGCTGGGAGGTACAGCTACCCTATACTAGGTGCAACCTCCACAAATGTGCATTTCCAGAAGGGCTGATATCCCGATGGGCCGGTCCCGCTGTCCTCCTTGTGCTGTGCCACCATGCTTATATGGGGAATGGGCTGAAAGCACACCCCACAAAGTGTGAGCACACCCTACTTCCCATGCACGTGCTGCGTAGAGTGTCAGGGACTGTTGTAAGCCTCGGTCTGTGTAGCGTGCACTTGGTGCGCTCGTGTCTCAGCACGTACAGGGCGATGTCACGTGAAATATGCCACACACTATCATCTAATACCTATTATTGTCACAAGGCCAGAGGCTGATAAATGACTGTACAACCCAGACGGGGGGTCAGGCAGGGGGTGAATGCGGAGGCCGCGCTGCAGATGCCCCTTCCCGCTGGATGCACACACAAAGGGGATCTGGGAGCACACTGTCAGTACTGTGCCTGGGAAAGCAGCTTGGGATGAGAGGGTCAGATAACTTCTGCTTGTTTGTATTACGTCTTTAATTTCCTGCCGCCTGTAGTTTTCCCTGACACAGCCCCCCGTGGTTTATGGGGGGAAGGGACGGGGAACAGTGATGCAGGAATAGCACAGATCACTACATGTGCAGGGTCAGGGCAGAGGTAGCCAACCTGTAACGCACTGACTGTTATAGAACTACAAGTCCCAGCGCACTGAGACATATAGGGGCCCATGTATTAATCAGCACATTTGCACTGCGATCTGGATGCTGATGGAGATTATAAAGATTATAAAATATATGATTTTGAGATTATATAGATTATAAAAGAGCACCATCCCTGCGCAGCTGAAGCGAGACTCCTGCGCATACGCGTTCCGCTGGCCACGCATTGCTGTGGAGGGTTCTGGGGATACACTGGTGATAATAATCTGACTGTTGTGCCACCTGCGACATGCTCAGTAGGTGCTGGAATGCTCAGGTGATGACATCACTGACAGGTGGGAGGGGTCAGAGATGAAAGTAACTGTGATGTCGCTGGTAGTAACGCCAGTCATTAGCAGCAATCTACAGAGACAGAGGTAGGATGGGGAACATCCTGGAGGGCATTCGTCACTTACCAGCCTATATAGCAACTGACCGGAAGTGATCGCTCCAATCACCTATTAAATCTCACACCCCAGGATATATATTATGTATAGATAACTTTACCATCACCCCTGGGCCACCTTGGAATGTCCCTTCACCTTCCCCAATAACGTAACACATAATTTACCCGCAACCCATCTTACCCGGCCAGTGTACCGTGCTCCTGCATGTCAGGGCCGCGCACGCATCTGTCACCCACCACTGAGTGACGGGTATAGTATATATATTATATATAGTGGTCAGAGTGACGCTGTATACAATGTATGCCATACTGCCTCCCCTCCTGCTTATAACCGCAATCTGTACCTTCCGCTCACAGATCTCATCGGATCCGGTAGTAAATACTAGTGATGTGCGGATTCGGTTTTACTCGGTTTTACTCGGTTCTCAAAACGGCATCTTATTGGCTCACGGATGTCACATGTTTTGGATAGCCAGTAAGATGCCGTTTTGAGAACCGAGTAAAACCGAGTAAAACCGAATCCGCTCATCACTAGTAAATACCAGCAGACGCTGTTCCGACTGTCACTATAGCTACAGCGAGGCAGCAAGTCCTCACATGGGCTCCCTGCGCTCGCCGCGCTTCGGGCCTGGTAGTAAGCTTTGCTCGCCATAGGTTCTATTCCCACTCGGTTGGTGGCATGAACCCACCAACCGAGTGGGAATTCCGTGCGGGTGTTCGGATTCCGGCCACCGGTATAATGTCAGCTGTCGGGATTCCGACGTCACCGTGCATGAAATCACCCAAATGTAGCTGCGTCCAGTGGAAATGACTCCGAATAAGAATAAATATTCCGGCATTTAATAATAAACGGGACTGATTCTGAGGGGGAGTAAAGCAAAAAAGATTATATATATATATATATATATATATATATATATAATGTATTCCCTTGCCTTCCAAATATATAATCGACTCGGTGCCTTCCAAGAAAGTTAAATACAGCAGAATCTCAGCGGCGGCACTTACAGGTACTTGTAGCAAGAAACATACTAAATCACCTGATGGCGCTTTCGCATAATAAAACCGACACGTAGAAACAACTGGCTTAGTACATTTCTTGCTACATGTATCTGTAAGTGCCGCCGTTGAGATTCTGCTATATATATATATATATATATATATATATATTGCATACAGGGTAGATATAGGCTGCTTTTACATATAGACCACAGATGCTTGACAGATTTATTTTTACACTGCAAATGAAATATGAGTCTGGACACGTCCCTCCCTTTCAGGTGCGCACACACTAGACATTATGCTCCTTGGACTCCCGGGCAGACGACATAGAACCTTATTCAGAGATAAGCGCGGATCACTGCATACGCAGCCAGATCTGCGTCTATCTCCTCACAAGTGGGGGCCATCCAGCATGTGTAGCGCCGCCTCCCGATGCGTCCACAATTACATTGCTGACGCTTTGGAACTAAGGTTGACCCCCGGCAACACAGCCTGACTGCGCTGTAAGGCAGTCTGCTGCCATTTTTTGGGAGAGGCTAAAAACAGTCCTGGCCCACCCCCGTTCAGAACGCCCTGCCCCTCCCGCCACCGCGCCACCCAGGTGGCATACAGCTCTGCCTGGTCTCATCGCAGACTGCAGTGATCCTGGCCGGCTGTGGCTTGTGGCTCCGATATGTTCCAGCAGGTACCCACACAATTCTGCCCTGCATTGCCTGCCATACATCATCCTCTGTGTAGTAGAAGCATTCACAGCTGTATGAGAGTCGCCCTCGTTGTGGCGATATATGCCAGTTCAGCTGCTAGTAAGCATAAGCCGGCCGTCTACATGGCCACAGCATACAGTTAGAGGCAGCTTATGAGAGCGCAGCTTTATGCCACGTTCCGCAGAGGCTGCGCAGCACACATCGGCTGCCATTAAATCACTGTACCTGTACTCTGGCCTCCGTTAGGTCAGTCCTCATGGCCAGCTGCTCCCGGGCATAGACATCTGGGTAGTGGGTCTTCTGGAAGACTTTCTCCAGCTCCTCCAGCTGGTAGCTTGTAAACGTGGTCCTGTTCCGCCTCTTCTTTCCTTTGTTACTCTCAGACTCTGTCTTGTCCATGGCCAGCTCACTGCTCCCTCTGTCCTGGGAACTCTTTCCGGTGGTCTCCTTGCTGGTCAGGTACCCACTGTCCATTCCCGGGGGGTCACTGCTTGATGTCAGGGAACTTTCTTTGCCTGCAAGACAAAGCATAAGAATTGACCAGGTATCCCCAGAGAGTGTGGATGGAGTCAGAGAGCACTTCTGTAGGAAGACTACATCCTGGGGTTATCTGCCTGTCTCATATACATGTCAGACTACAACTTCCCTATATACCATGGCTCAGGGGCACACACATGAAGGAGCAAACTGGACTAGACCTGGCTGTTCTGGCGTCACTGCCGTCTGTAACTGCCGTCATCCGATGTCCTCACACAGGACAATAGCCGTGATCTGCAGTGATCTTCCAACTGCATCTATCAATATGTCTGGTAATCACCTCATTCTTTTCTATCTGGTTATTATCTGGCATGGAGTACAGATGGGATTATATACGTTCTGCCATATTGTGCCAATTCCATGATATTGCAGCAGGTATCACAACATAGCCATGATATTGCAGCATGTATCACAACATAGCCATGATATTGCAGCAGGTATCACAACATAGCCATGATATTGCAGCATGTATCACAACATAGCCATGATATTGCAGCAGGTATCACAGCATAGCCATGATATTGCAGCAGGTATCACAACATAGCCATGATATTGCAGCATGTATCACAACATAGCCATGATATTGCAGCAGGTATCACAACATAGCCATGATATTGCAGCAGGTATCACAACATAGCCATGATATTGCAGAAGGTATCACAACATAGCCTTGATATTGCAGCAGGTATCACAATATAGCCATGATATTGCAGCAGGTATCACAACATAGCCATGATATTGCAGCAGGTATCACAACACAGCCATGATACTGCAGCAGGTATCACAACATAGCCATGATACTGCAGCAAGTATCACAACATAGCCATGATATTGCAGCATGTATCACAACTTAGCCATGATATTGCAGCAGGTATCACAACATAGCCATGATATTGCAGCAGGTATCACAACTTAGCCATGATATTGCAGCATGTATCACAACATAGCCATGATATTGCAGCAGGTATCACAACTTAGCCATGATATTGCAGCATGTATCACAACTTAGCCATGATATTGCAGCAGGTATCACAACATAGCCATGATATTGCAGCAGGTATCATACTACAAGGAATGTAACAAAAAATGCAAAAAAAAACAAATCAGAGCAGCTAAAATAGAAAATGAAAAACAAATCACCAAGGAGAGTAAAACCAACCCTAAAAAGTATTTTAAATATATAAACAATAAAAGGTTAACAAAGGAGAATATATGACCATTAAAGGGTAAGTCGAGTGTCTTGACTATTGATGACAAAGACAGAGTTATTGAACAAGTTTTTTTCTTCAATGTTTACTAGATAGGACCTGTTGGGAGTAGTGCACAACATAAGCAATGATAACTTTCCATTGCTAAGTACTTGGTTAAACGAGGAATTAGTCCAGGAGAGACTAAGTAAAATTAAGATAAACAAATCTTCTGGTCCGGATGGACTGCACTCAAGGGTTTTTATGGAACTTAGCTCAGAATTAACAAGGCCTTCATATTTCATTTTCTATGATTCAATTACATCAGGAATAATACCAAAAGGACTGGCGTATAGCAGAGGTAGTCCTAATATTTAAAAATTGAATTAAAACTCATCCCGGTAACTATAGACCAGTAAGTTTGACATCTATAGTGGGGAAGTTACTGGAAGGTATAATAAGGGATAGCAACAAGCGTACTTGGATAACTCCAAGGTTTTGTGAGGGACATAGAAACATAGAATTTGACGGCAGATAAGAACCACTTGGTCCATCTAGTCTGCCCCTTTTTTTAAACCATATTGTTACCTCAAATCCTATTTGATCCTTAGTTCTTTGTAAGGATATCCTTATGTCTATCCCATGCATGTTTACATTGCTCTACTGTCTCAGCCTCTACCACCTCTGATGCATACTTGCCTACTTTTGAAAAAGCATTTCAGGGAGATTGTGAAGGTAACACCTATCAGCGCGGACGTGTACTGCTACATCTGAGAGGCGTGTTATGAAAATAACTTACATCCAAGTGTAAATGAGCCCCAAAATTAGTAAGATCTACTTGTTGAAGAAAAGACTGATATTTTGCAGGATTCCATATACTGTAAGTGGCCACTTGAAACCTTTAATATGCATGTAGGCTCATTGTGCCTTATAAACAATATAGGCAAATGGCACTGATGATCCTATTTAAATGTATATATCTCTGATTTCTCTTTTTTTCAGGGAGATTGAGGGACTGTTCAGGGAGTGAGGGAGATTGCTACTATTTCAGGGAGTCTCCTGCAGAATGAGGGAGGGTAGGTAACTATGCTCTGATGGGAGGCTATTCCACATGTCCACTACCCTTTCTGTGAAGTAATTTTTCCTTGAATTTCCCCTGAACCTGCCTCCCTCCGCCAGAGTGTATGTCCTCGTGTCCTAATACTTCTCTTCCTTCGAAAAATATTGCCTTCCTGTACCTTGATAAAACCATTGGTGAAAGTTTCTATCATGTTCCCCCTTTCCCTTCTCTGCTCCAAACTATACATATTGAGATTTCTTAGTCTTTCTGGGTAAGTTTTGTGATGTAGGCCATGCACCATTTTAGTTGCCTTCTGTATACACTCTCTAATGTATTTATATCCTTCTGAAGATATGGAGGGTCATTCGAGTTGATCGCTCGCTAGCTAATTTTTGCAGCGCTGCTAGCAGATAGTCACCGCCTATAGGGGAGTGTATTTTCATTCTGCTAGTGTACGAACGCATGTGCAGCCGAGCGGTACAAAAAAGTTTGTGCAGTTTCTGAGTAGCTCAGAACCTACTCAGCCGCTGTGATCACTTCAGCCTGTTCTTGTCCGGAATTGACGTCATACACCCGCCCTGCAAAAGCTTGGACATGCCTGCGTTTTTCCAAACACGCCCAGAAAACGGTCAGTTGACACCCACAAACGCCCTCTTCCTGTCAATCTCCTTGCGATCAGCTGTGCGAATGGATTTTTCGTAAAATCCATCGCTCAGCAACGATCCGCTTTGCACCCGTATGACGCACCTGCGCATTACGGTGCATACGCATGCGCAGTTCTGACCTGATCGCAGCGCAGCGAAAAAACCTAGCGTGCGATCAGGTCAGAATGACCTCCATGAATTCCAGAATTGGACACAGTATTCTAGATGAGGCCGTACCAATAACCTATACAGTGGCATTATTACTTCTTTCTGCTGTTGATTCCTCTCCCAATCAGAGGTGTAGCTAGGTTCCATGGAGCTCCCGGAGCATGGGTATGTTTCGGCGCCCCCTCTCCTGTACAGGATTCGGTGCATGTTACATGTCTAAGGTGTGCAATAAAAGTATAGGGGCGTGGCTTCATGGGAAAGGGGAGTGGCCACCGAATATTACCAATTCAGATTACACAACACACAGTATTGTCCATTATTCACATTACACTACACAGTAGTACCCTTATACACTTTATGCCCTTATACACGTTACACAACAGTAGAGCCATTTATACGCATTATACCACAGTTTATACACGTCACACCACAGTAGTCGCTTATATACGTTATGCCTCAGAGAGCCGCTTATACATGTTACTCTGCAGCTTCTAATGCAGAGAGAGGTGCTGCAGCAGCTGGGGTGGTGTAACAGGACAGAAGTAACCCCGCGCACAGCTACAAGCAGACATTGAACCATATAAAGAGGACGGCAGAGCTCCGGTATGTGCTGGCTGTCCGTGTCTCCTGCTGTCGCCTCTGGCCTGCCCTGTTCTCTACCTAGTATCCGAGTTAAGTCAGTGTGCACCCCCTTACTCCTCCTCCTCTATGGCTGACTGTCCCTCCACCCATGGTATAGCGAGCGGAGAGAGAGGGGGCAGGAGGCAGCGCGCCCTTTAACTTTTCCGGCACCCAGAGCACACGCTCCACCGGAGCCACCCTCGCTACACCCCTACTCCCAATGCACCAAGCATCTGACCAGCCTTCCTCATTGCTGTGTTACATTGCTTACCTGCCTTTATATCACCTGAGATAGTGACTCCTAGATCCCTTTCCTCCTCAGTAGTTTCCAGTATAGTGCCATTAATACTATATTTATCCTTTATGTCACCTGAAATAGTGACTCCTAGATCCCTTTCCTCCTCAGTAGTTTCCAGTATAGTGCCATTAATACTATATTTATCCTTTTTGTCACCTGAAATAGTGACTCCTAGATCCCTTTCCTCCTCAGTAGTTCCCAGTATAGTGCCATTAATACTATATTTATCCTTTATATCACCTGAAATAGTGACTCCTAGATCCCTTTCCTCCTCAGTAGTTTCTAGTATAGTGCCATTAATACTATATTTATCCTTTATGTCACCTGAAATAGTGACTCCTAGATCTCTTTCCTCCTCAGTAGTTTCCAGTATAGTGCCAGTAATACTATATTTATCCTTTATGTCACCTGAAATAGTGACTCCTAGATCTCTTTCCTCCTCAGTAGTTCCCAGTATAGTGCCATTAATACTATATTTATCCTTTATGTCACCTGAAATAGTGACTCCTAGATCCCTTTCCTCCTCAGTAGTTCCCAGTATAGTGCCATTAATACTATATTTATCCTTTATATCACCTGAAATAGTGACTCCTAAATCCCTTTCCTCCTCAGTAGTTTCCAGTATAGCGCCATTATACTATATTTATCCTTTATGTCACCTGAAATAGTGACTCCTAGATCCCTTTCCTCCTCAGTAGTCTCCATTATAGTGCCATTAATACTATATTTATCCTTTATGTCACCTGAAATAGTGACTCCTAGATCCCTTTCCTCCTCAGTAGTCTCCAGTATAGTGCCATTAATACTATATTTATCCTTTATGTCACCTGAAATAGTGACTCCTAGATCCCTTTCCTCCTCAGTAGTTTCCAGTATAGTGCCATTAATACTATATTTATCCTTTATGTCACCTGAGATAGTGACTCCTAGATCCCTTTCCTCCTCAGTAGTTTCCAGTATAGTGCCATTAATACTATATTTATCCTTTATGTCACCTGAGATAGTGACTCCTAGATCCCTTTCCTCCTCAGTAGTTTCCAGTATAGTGCCATTAATACTATATTTATCCTTTATGTCACCTGAAATAGTTACTCCTAGATCCCTTTCCTCCTCAGTAGTTTCCAGTATAGTGCCATTAATACTATATTTATCCTTTATGTCACCTGAGATAGTGACTCCTAGATTCCTTTCCTCCTCAGTAGTTCCAGTATAGTGCCATTAATACTATATTTATCCTGTCACCTGAGATAGTGACTCCTAGATCCCTTTCCTCCTCAGTAGTTTCCAGTATAGTGCCATTAATACTATATTTATCCTTTATGTCACCTGAGATAGTGACTCCTAGATTCCTTTCCTCCTCAGTAGTTTCCAGTATAGTGCCATTAATACTATATTTATCCTTTATGTCACCTGAAATACTGACTCCTAGATCCCTTTCCTCCTCAGTAGTTCCCAGTATAGTGCCATTATTACTATATTTATCCTTTATGTCACCTGAAATAGTGACTCCTAGATCCCTTTCCTCCTCAGTAGTTCTCAGTATAGTGCCATTAATACTATATTTATCCTTTGTCACCTGAAATAGTGACTCCTAGATCCCTTTCCTCCTCAGTAGTTTCCAGTATAGTGCCATTAATACTATATTTATCATTTATGTCACCAGTAATAGTGACTCCTAGATCCCTTTCCTCCTTAGTAGTTTCCAGTATAGTGCCATTAATACTATATTTATCCTTTATGTCACCTGAAATAGTGACTCCTAGATCCCTTTCCTCCTCAGTAGTTCCCAGTATAGTGCCATTATTACTATATTTATCCTTTATGTCACCTGAAATAGTGACTCCTAGATCCCTTTCCTCCTCAGTAGTTCTCAGTATAGTGCCATTAATACTAAATTTATCCTTTATGTCACCTGAAATAGTGACTCCTAGATCCCTTTCCTCCTCAGTAGTTTCCAGTATAGTGCCATTAATACTATATTTATCCTTTATGTCACCTGAGATAGTGACTCCTAGATCCCTTTCCTCCTCAGTAGTCTCCAGTATAGTGCCATTAATACTATATTTATCCTTTATATCACCTGAAATAGTGACTCCTAGATCCCTTTCCTCCTCAGTAGTTTCTAGTATAGTGCCATTAATACTATATTTATCCTTTATGTCACCTGAAATAGTGACTCCTAGATCTCTTTCCTCCTCAGTAGTTTCCAGTATAGTGCCAGTAATACTATATTTATCCTTTATGTCACCTGAAATAGTGACTCCTAGATCTCTTTCCTCCTCAGTAGTTCCCAGTATAGTGCCATTAATACTATATTTATCCTTTATGTCACCTGAAATAGTGACTCCTAGATCCCTTTCCTCCTCAGTAGTTCCCAGTATAGTGCCATTAATACTATATTTATCCTTTATATCACCTGAAATAGTGACTCCTAAATCCCTTTCCTCCTCAGTAGTTTCCAGTATAGCGCCATTATACTATATTTATCCTTTATGTCACCTGAAATAGTGACTCCTAGATCCCTTTCCTCCTCAGTAGTCTCCATTATAGTGCCATTAATACTATATTTATCCTTTATGTCACCTGAAATAGTGACTCCTAGATCCCTTTCCTCCTCAGTAGTCTCCAGTATAGTGCCATTAATACTATATTTATCCTTTATGTCACCTGAAATAGTGACTCCTAGATCCCTTTCCTCCTCAGTAGTTTCCAGTATAGTGCCATTAATACTATATTTATCCTTTATGTCACCTGAGATAGTGACTCCTAGATCCCTTTCCTCCTCAGTAGTTTCCAGTATAGTGCCATTAATACTATATTTATCCTTTATGTCACCTGAGATAGTGACTCCTAGATCCCTTTCCTCCTCAGTAGTTTCCAGTATAGTGCCATTAATACTATATTTATCCTTTATGTCACCTGAAATAGTTACTCCTAGATCCCTTTCCTCCTCAGTAGTTTCCAGTATAGTGCCATTAATACTATATTTATCCTTTATGTCACCTGAGATAGTGACTCCTAGATTCCTTTCCTCCTCAGTAGTTCCAGTATAGTGCCATTAATACTATATTTATCCTGTCACCTGAGATAGTGACTCCTAGATCCCTTTCCTCCTCAGTAGTTTCCAGTATAGTGCCATTAATACTATATTTATCCTTTATGTCACCTGAGATAGTGACTCCTAGATTCCTTTCCTCCTCAGTAGTTTCCAGTATAGTGCCATTAATACTATATTTATCCTTTATGTCACCTGAAATACTGACTCCTAGATCCCTTTCCTCCTCAGTAGTTCCCAGTATAGTGCCATTATTACTATATTTATCCTTTATGTCACCTGAAATAGTGACTCCTAGATCCCTTTCCTCCTCAGTAGTTCTCAGTATAGTGCCATTAATACTATATTTATCCTTTGTCACCTGAAATAGTGACTCCTAGATCCCTTTCCTCCTCAGTAGTTTCCAGTATAGTGCCATTAATACTATATTTATCATTTATGTCACCAGTAATAGTGACTCCTAGATCCCTTTCCTCCTTAGTAGTTTCCAGTATAGTGCCATTAATACTATATTTATCCTTTATGTCACCTGAAATAGTGACTCCTAGATCCCTTTCCTCCTCAGTAGTTCCCAGTATAGTGCCATTATTACTATATTTATCCTTTATGTCACCTGAAATAGTGACTCCTAGATCCCTTTCCTCCTCAGTAGTTCTCAGTATAGTGCCATTAATACTAAATTTATCCTTTATGTCACCTGAAATAGTGACTCCTAGATCCCTTTCCTCCTCAGTAGTTTCCAGTATAGTGCCATTAATACTATATTTATCCTTTATGTCACCTGAGATAGTGACTCCTAGATCCCTTTCCTCCTCAGTAGTCTCCAGTATAGTGCCATTAATACTATATTTATCCTTTATATCACCTGAAATAGTGACTCCTAGATCCCTTTCCTCCTCAGTAGTTTCTAGTATAGTGCCATTAATACTATATTTATCCTTTATGTCACCTGAAATAGTGACTCCTAGATCTCTTTCCTCCTCAGTAGTTTCCAGTATAGTGCCAGTAATACTATATTTATCCTTTATGTCACCTGAAATAGTGACTCCTAGATCTCTTTCCTCCTCAGTAGTTCCCAGTATAGTGCCATTAATACTATATTTATCCTTTATGTCACCTGAAATAGTGACTCCTAGATCCCTTTCCTCCTCAGTAGTTCCCAGTATAGTGCCATTAATACTATATTTATCCTTTATATCACCTGAAATAGTGACTCCTAAATCCCTTTCCTCCTCAGTAGTTTCCAGTATAGCGCCATTATACTATATTTATCCTTTATGTCACCTGAAATAGTGACTCCTAGATCCCTTTCCTCCTCAGTAGTCTCCATTATAGTGCCATTAATACTATATTTATCCTTTATGTCACCTGAAATAGTGACTCCTAGATCCCTTTCCTCCTCAGTAGTCTCCAGTATAGTGCCATTAATACTATATTTATCCTTTATGTCACCTGAAATAGTGACTCCTAGATCCCTTTCCTCCTCAGTAGTTTCCAGTATAGTGCCATTAATACTATATTTATCCTTTATGTCACCTGAGATAGTGACTCCTAGATCCCTTTCCTCCTCAGTAGTTTCCAGTATAGTGCCATTAATACTATATTTATCCTTTATGTCACCTGAGATAGTGACTCCTAGATCCCTTTCCTCCTCAGTAGTTTCCAGTATAGTGCCATTAATACTATATTTATCCTTTATGTCACCTGAAATAGTTACTCCTAGATCCCTTTCCTCCTCAGTAGTTTCCAGTATAGTGCCATTAATACTATATTTATCCTTTATGTCACCTGAGATAGTGACTCCTAGATTCCTTTCCTCCTCAGTAGTTCCAGTATAGTGCCATTAATACTATATTTATCCTGTCACCTGAGATAGTGACTCCTAGATCCCTTTCCTCCTCAGTAGTTTCCAGTATAGTGCCATTAATACTATATTTATCCTTTATGTCACCTGAGATAGTGACTCCTAGATTCCTTTCCTCCTCAGTAGTTTCCAGTATAGTGCCATTAATACTATATTTATCCTTTATGTCACCTGAAATACTGACTCCTAGATCCCTTTCCTCCTCAGTAGTTCCCAGTATAGTGCCATTATTACTATATTTATCCTTTATGTCACCTGAAATAGTGACTCCTAGATCCCTTTCCTCCTCAGTAGTTCTCAGTATAGTGCCATTAATACTATATTTATCCTTTGTCACCTGAAATAGTGACTCCTAGATCCCTTTCCTCCTCAGTAGTTTCCAGTATAGTGCCATTAATACTATATTTATCATTTATGTCACCAGTAATAGTGACTCCTAGATCCCTTTCCTCCTTAGTAGTTTCCAGTATAGTGCCATTAATACTATATTTATCCTTTATGTCACCTGAAATAGTGACTCCTAGATCCCTTTCCTCCTCAGTAGTTCCCAGTATAGTGCCATTATTACTATATTTATCCTTTATGTCACCTGAAATAGTGACTCCTAGATCCCTTTCCTCCTCAGTAGTTCTCAGTATAGTGCCATTAATACTAAATTTATCCTTTATGTCACCTGAAATAGTGACTCCTAGATCCCTTTCCTCCTCAGTAGTTTCCAGTATAGTGCCATTAATACTATATTTATCCTTTATGTCACCTGAGATAGTGACTCCTAGATCCCTTTCCTCCTCAGTAGTCTCCAGTATAGTGCCATTAATACTATATTTATCCTTTATGTCACCTGAAATAGTGACTTCTAGATCCCTTTCCTCCTCAGTAGTTTCCAGTATAGTGCCATTATTACTATATTTATCCTTTATGTCACCTGAAATAGTGACTCCTAGATCCATTTCCTCCTCAGTAGTTTCCAGTATAGTGTCATTAATACTATATTTATCCTTTATGTCACCTGAAATAGTGACTCCTAGATCCCTTTCCTCCTCAGTAGTTTCCAGTATAGTGCCATTAATACTATATTTATCCTTTATGTCACCTGAAATAGTGACTCCTAGATCCCTTTCCTCCTCAGTAGTTCCCAGTATAGTGTCATTAATACTATATTTATCCTTTATGGCACCTGAAATAGTGACTCCTAGATCCCTTTCCTCCTCAGTAGTTCTCAGTATAGTGCCATTAATACTATATTTATCCTTTATGTCACCTGAAATAGTGACTCCTAGATCCCTTTCCTCCTCAGTAGTTTCCAGTATAGTGCCATTAATACTATATTTATCCTTTATGTCACCTGAGATAGTGACTCCTAGATCCCTTTCCTCCTCAGTAGTCTCCAGTATAGTGCCATTAATACTATATTTATCCTTTATGTCACCTGAAATAGTGACTTCTAGATCCCTTTCCTCCTCAGTAGTTTCCAGTATAGTGCCATTAATACTATATTTATCCTTTATGTCACCTGAAATGGTGACTCCTAGATCCCTTTCCTCCTCAGTAGTTATCAGTATAGTGCCATTAATACTATATTTATCCTTTATGTCACCTGAAATAGTGACTCCTAGATCCCTTTCCTCCTCAGTAGTTTCCAGTATAGTGCCATTAATACTATATCCTTTATGTCACCTGAAATAGTGACTCCTAGATCCCTTTCCTCCTCAGTAGTTCCCAGTATAGTGTCATTAATACTATATTTATCCTTTATGTCACCTGAAATAGTGACTCCTAGATCCCTTTCCTCCTCCGTAGTTCTCAGTATAGTGCCATTAATACTATATTTATCCTTTATGTCACCTGAAATAGTGACTCCTAGTTCCCTTTCCTCCTCAGTAGTTCTCAGTATAGTGCCATTAATACTATATTTATCCTTTATGTCACCTGAAATAGTGACTCCTAGATCCCTTTCCTCCTCAGTAGTTTCCAGTATAGTGCCATTAATACTATATTTATCCTTTATGTCACCTGAGATAGTGACTCCTAGATCCCTTTCCTCCTCAGTAGTTTCCAGTATAGTGCCATTAATACTATATTTATCCTTTATGTCACCTGAGATAGTGACTCCTAGATCCCTTTCCTCCTCAGTAGTCTCCAGTATAGTGCCATTAATACTATATTTATCCTTTATGTCACCTGAAATAGTGACTTCTAGATCCCTTTCCTCCTCAGTGTATTCCAGTATAGTGCCATTAATACTATATTTATCCTTTATGTCACCTGAAATGGTGACTCCTAGATCCCTTTCCTCCTCAGTAGTTATCAGTATAGTGCCATTAATACTATATTTATCCTTTATGTCACCTGAAATAGTGACTCCTAGATCCCTTTCCTCCTCAGTAGTTTCCAGTATAGTGCCATTAATACTATATTTATCCTTTATGTCACCTGAAATAGTGACTCCTAGATCCCTTTCCTCCTCAGTAGTTCCCAGTATAGTGTCATTAATACTATATTTATCCTTTATGTCACCTGAAATAGTGACTCCTAGATCCCTTTCCTCCTCAGTAGTTCTCAGTATAGTGCCATTAATACTATATTTATCCTTTATGTCACCTGAAATAGTGACTCCTAGATCCCTTTCCTCCTCAGTAGTTTCCAGTATAGTGCCATTAATACTATATTTATCCTTTATGTCACCTGAGATAGTGACTCCTAGATCCCTTTCCTCCTCAGTAGTTTCCAGTATAGTGCCATTAATACTATATTTATCCTTTATGTCACCTGAAATAGTGACTCCTAGATCCCTTTCCTCCTCAGTAGTTCCCAGTATAGTGTCATTATACTATATTTATCCTTCATGTCACCTGAAATAGTGACTCCTAGATCCCTTTCCTCCTCAGTAGTTCTCAGTATAGTGCCATTAATACTATATTTATCCTTTATGTCACCTGAAATAGTGACACCTAGATCCCTTTCCTCCTCAGTAGTTATCAGTATAGTGCCATTAATACTATATTTATCCTTTATGTCACCTGAAATAGTGACTCCTAGATCCCTTTCCTCCTCAGTAGTTTCCAGTATAGTGCCATTAATACTATATTTATCCTTTATGTCACCTGAAATAGTGACTCCTAGATCCCTTTCCTCCTCAGTAGTAATCAGTATAGTGCCATTAATACTATATGTATCCTTTATGTCACCTGAAATAGTGACTCCTAGATCCCTTTCCTCCTCAGTAGTTTCCAGTATAGTGCCATTAATACTATATTTATCCTTTATGTCACCTGAAATAGTGACTCCTAGATCCCTTTCCTCCTCAGTAGGTCTCAGTATAGTGCCATTAATACTATATTTATCCTTTATGTCACCTGAAATAGTGACTCCTAGATCCCTTTCCTCCTCAGTAGTTCTCAGTATAGTGCCATTAATACTATATTTATCCTTTCTGTCACCTGAAATAGTGACTCCTAGATCCCTTTCCTCCTCAGTAGTTATCAGTATAGTGCCATTAATACTATATTTATCCTTTATGTCACCTGAAATAGTGACTCCTAGATCCCTTTCCTCCTCAGTAGTTTCCAGTATAGTGCCATTAATACTATATTTATCCTTTATGTCACCTGAAATGGTGACTCCTAGATCCCTTTCCTCCTCAGTAGTTATCAGTATAGTGCCATTAATACTATATTTATCCTTTATGTCACCTGAAATAGTGACTCCTAGATCCCTTTCCTCCTCAGTAGTTTCCAGTATAGTGCCATTAATACTATATTTATCCTTTATGTCACCTGAAATAGTGACTCCTAGATCCCTTTCCTCCTCAGTAGTTCCCAGTATAGTGTCATTAATACTATATTTATCCTTTATGTCACCTGAAATAGTGACTCCTAGATCCCTTTCCTCCTCAGTAGTTCTCAGTATAGTGCCATTAATACTATATTTATCCTTTATGTCACCTGAAATAGTGACTCCTAGATCCCTTTCCTCCTCAGTAGTTTCCAGTATAGTGCCATTAATACTATATTTATCCTTTATGTCACCTGAGATAGTGACTCCTAGATCCCTTTCCTCCTCAGTAGTTTCCAGTATAGTGCCATTAATACTATATTTATCCTTTATGTCACCTGAAATAGTGACTCCTAGATCCCTTTCCTCCTCAGTAGTTCCCAGTATAGTGTCATTATACTATATTTATCCTTTATGTCACCTGAAATAGTGACTCCTAGATCCCTTTCCTCCTCAGTAGTTCTCAGTATAGTGCCATTAATACTATATTTATCCTTTATGTCACCTGAAATAGTGACACCTAGATCCCTTTCCTCCTCAGTAGTTATCAGTATAGTGCCATTAATACTATATTTATCCTTTATGTCACCTGAAATAGTGACTCCTAGATCCCTTTCCTCCTCAGTAGTTTCCAGTATAGTGCCATTAATACTATATTTATCCTTTATGTCACCTGAAATAGTGACTCCTAGATCCCTTTCCTCCTCAGTAGTTATCAGTATAGTGCCATTAATACTATATGTATCCTTTATGTCACCTGAAATAGTGACTCCTAGATCCCTTTCCTCCTCAGTAGTTTCCAGTATAGTGCCATTAATACTATATTTATCCTTTATGTCACCTGAAATAGTGACTCCTAGATCCCTTTCCTCCTCAGTAGTTTCCAGTATAGTGCCATTAATACTATATTTATCCTTTATGTCACCTGAAAGAGTGACTCCTAGATCCCTTTCCTCCTCAGTAGTTCCCAGTATAGTGTCATTAATACTATATTTATCCTTTATGTCACCTGAAATAGTGACTCCTAGATCCCTTTCCTCCTCAGTAGTTCTCAGTATAGTGCCATTAATACTATATTTATCCTTTCTGTCACCTGAAATAGTGACTCCTAGATCCCTTTCCTCCTCAGTAGTTTCCAGTATAGTGCCATTAATACTATATTTATCCTTTATGTCACCTGAGATAGTGACTCCTAGATCCCTTTCCTCCTCAGTAGTCTCCAGTATAGTGCCATTAATACTATATTTATCCTTTATGTCACCTGAAATAGTGACTCCTAGATCCCTTTCCTCCTCAGTAGTTCCCAGTATAGTGTCATTAATACTATATTTATCCTTTATGTCACCTGAGATAGTGACTCCTAGATCCCTTTCCTCCTCAGTAGTTTCCAGTATACTGCCATTAATACTATATATATCCTTTATGTCACCTGAGATAGTGACTTCTAGATCCCTTTCCTCCTCAGTAGTATCCAGTATAGCACCATTAATACTATATTTATCCTTTATGTCACCTGAGATAGTGACTCCTAGATCCCTTTCCTCCTCAGTAGTTTCCAGTATAGCACCATTAATATTATATTTATCCTTTATGTCACCTGAAATAGTGACTCCTAGATCCCTTTCCTCCTCAGTAGTTCCCAGTATAGTGCCATTAATACTATATTTATCCTTTGTCACCTGAGATAGTGACTCCTAGATCCCTTTCCTCCTCAGTAGTTCCCAGTATAGTGCCATTAATACTATATTTATCCTTTATGTCACCTGAAATAGTGACTCCTAGATCCCTTTCCTCCTTAGTAGTTTCCAGTATAGTGTCATTAATACTATATTTATTCTTTATGTCACCTGAAATAGTGACTCCTAGATCCCTTTCCTCCTCAGTAGTTTCCAGTATAGCACCATTAATATTATATTTATCCTTTATGTCACCTGAAATAGTGACTCCTAGATCCCTTTCCTCCTCAGTAGTTCCCAGTATAGTGCCATTAATACTATATTTATCCTTTGTCACCTGAGATAGTGACTCCTAGATCCCTTTCCTCCTCAGTAGTTTCCAGTATAGTGCCATTAATACTGTATTTATCCTTTATGTCACCTGAGATAGTGACTCCTAGATCCCTTTCCTCCTCAGTAGTCTCCAGTATAGTGCCATTAATACTATATTTATCCTTTATGTCACCTGAAATAGTGACTCCTAGATCCCTTTCCTCCTCAGTAGTTTCCAGTATAGTGCCATTAATACTATATTTATCCTTTATGTCACCTGAGATAGTGACTCCTAGATCCCTTTCCTCCTCAGTAGTTTCCAGTATAGTGCCATTAATACTATATTTATCCTTTATGTCACCTGAAATAGTGACTCCTAGATCCCTTTCCTCCTCAGTAGTTCCCAGCATAGCGCCATTTATACTATATTTATCCTATGTCACCTGAAATAGTGACTCCTAGATCCCTTTTCTCCTCAGTAGTTTCCAGTATAGTGCCATTAATACTATATTTATCCTTTATGTCACCTGAGATAGTGACTCCTAGATCCCTTTTCTCCTCAGTAGTTTCCAGTATAGTGCCATTAATACTATATTTATCCTTTATGTCACCTGAAATAGTGACTCCTAGATCCCTTTCCTCCTCAGTAGTTCCCAGTATAGTGCCATTAATACTATATTTATCCTGTCACCTGAAATAGTGACTCCTAGATCCCTTTCCTCCTCAGTAGTTTCCAGTATAGTGCCATTAATACTATATTTATCCTTTGTCACCTGAGATAGTGACTCCTAGATCCCTTTCCTCCTCAGTAGTGTAATACATCTATTACACCCTATACAGACATAGGACACTACACCCCAACATGACCTGACCACTGACCATAATACATCTATTACACCCTATACAGCCATAGGACACTACACCCCCAACATGACCTGACCACTGGCCATGACCATAATACATCTATTACACCCTATACAGACATAGGACACTACACCCCAACATGACCTGACCACTGGCCATAATACATCTATTACACCCTATACAGACATAGGGCACTACACCCCCAACATGACCTGACCCCTGGCCATGACCATAATACATCTATTACACCCTATACAGACATAGGACACTACACCCCAACATGACCTGACCATGACCATAATACATCTATTACACCCTATACAGACATAGGACACTACACCCCCAACATGACCTGACCACTGGCCATGACCATAATACATCTATTACACTATACAGACATAGGACACTACACCCCAACATGACCTGACCACTGGCCATGACCATAATACATCTATTACACCCTATACAGACATAGGACGCTACACCCTCAACATAACCTTACCGCTGACCATGACCATAATACATCTATTACACCCTATACAGACATAGGACACTACACCCCAACATGACCTGACCACTGGCCATGATCATAATACATCTATTACACCCTATACAGACATAGGACACTACACCCCCAACATGACCTGACCACTGACCATAATACATCTATTACACCCTATACAGACATAGGACACTACACCCCCAACATGACCTGACCACTGACCATAATACATCTTTCTCTGACGTCCTAAGTGGATGCTGGGACTCCGTAAGGACCATGGGGAATAGCGGCTCCGCAGGAGACTGGGCACAACTAAAAGAAAGCTTTAGACTACTGGTGTGCACTGGCTCCTCCCACTATGACCCTCCTCCAAGCCTCAGTTAGAATCTTGTGCCCGGCTGAGCTGGATGCACACTAGGGTCTCTCCTGAGCTCCTAGAGAGAAAGTATATTTTAGGTTTTTTATTTACAGTGAGATCTGCTGGCAACAGACTCACTGCAGCGAGGGACTAAGGGAGAAGAAGCGAACCTACCTGACTGGAGGTAGCTTGGGCTTCTTAGGCTACTGGACACCATTAGCTCCAGAGGGATCGAACACAGGACCCGACCTCGATCGTTCGGACCCGGAGCCGCGCCGCCGGCCCCCTTACAGAGCCAGAAGCAAGAAGTGTTCCAGAAAATCGGCGGCAGAAGACTTCTGTCTTCAACAAGGTAGCGCACAGCACTGCAGCTGTGCGCCATTGCTCCTCATGCACACCTCACACTCCGGTCACTGATGGGTGCAGAGCGCTGGGGGGGGGGGGGGGGGCGCCCTGAGGGCAATATAATACACCTTGGCTGGCAAATCTACACCATATATAGTCAGGAAGGCTATATAGGTGTAAAAATACCCCTGCCAGAATTCCAGAAAAAGCGGGAGAAGTCAGCCGGAAAAGGGGCGGGGCTATCCCCCTCAGCACACTGACGCCATTTTCCCCTCACAGCTCCGCTGGAAGGACGCTCCCTGGCTCTCCCCTGCAGTGTCAAGCTACATAAGGGTAAAAAAGAGAGGGGGGGCACTAAATTTAGGCGCAGTATATATAATATAAGCAGCTATAAGGGAAAAAACACTCATTTATAGTGGGATCCCTGTGTTATATAGCGCTCTGGTGTGTGCTGGCATACTCTCTCTCTGTCTCCCCAAAGGGCTTTGTGGGGTCCTGTCCTCTGTCAGAGCATTCCCTGTGTGTATGCGGTGTGTCGGTACGGCTGTGTCGACATGTTTGATAAGGAGGCTTATGTGGAGGCAGAGCAGATGCATATAAATGTAATGTCACCCCCTGCGTGGGCCGACACCTGAGTGGATGGTTATGTGGAAGGAACTACGTGACAGTGTCGACTTCTTACATAAAAGGTTTGACGACATACCAAATATGGGACAGCCGGCTTCTCAGCCTGTGCCTGCCCAGGCGTCTCAAAAGCCATCAGGGGCTCTAAAACGCCCGCTACCTCAGATGGCAGACACAGATGTCGACACGGATACTGACTCCAGTGTCGACGACGATGAGACTAATGTAACTTCCAATAGGGCCACACGTTACATGATTGAGGCAATGAAAAATGTGTTGCACATTTCTGATGTTACCCCCGGTACCACAAAAAAGGGTATTATGTTTGGAGAGAAAAAACTACCAGTAGTTTTTCCTCCATCTGAGGAATTAAATGAAGTGTGTGAAGAAGCGTGGGCTTCCCCCGATAAGAAACTAATAATTTCTAAAAGGTTACTAATGGCGTACCCTTAACCCGCCAGAGGATAGGTCACGTTGGGAAACATCCCCTAGGGTGGATAAAGCGCTCACACGCTTGTCAAAGAAGGTGGCACTACCGTCTCCGGATACGGCCGCCTTAAAGGAACCTGCTGATAGAAAGCAGGAGCCTATCCTGAAGTCTGTATATACACACACAGGTATTATACTGAGACCAGCTATTGCTTCAGCATGGATGTGCAGTGCTGCAGCTGCGTGGTCAGATTCCCTGTCGGAAAATATTGATACCCTAAACAGGTACACTACATTGCTAACCGTAGAGCATATTAAAGACGCAGTCTTATACATGAGAGATGCACAGAGGGATATTTGCCGGCTGGCATCTAAAATAAGTGCAATGTCCATTTCTGCCAGGAGAGGGTTATGGACTCGGCAGTGGACAGGTGATGCAGACTCGAAAAGGCACATGGAAGTTTTGCCTTATAAAGGTGAGGAGGAGTTCGGGGATGGTCTCTCGGACCTAGTTTCCACAGCAACTGCTGGGAAATCTGCATTTTTACCCCATGTTCCCTCACAGCCAAAGAAAGCACCGTATTATCAGGTACAGTCCTTTCGGCCCCATAAAGGCAAGCGGGTTAAATGCGCGTCCTTTCTGCCCAGAGGTAGAGGGAAAAAGCTGCAGCATACAGCCAGTTCCCAGGAGCAAAAGTCCTCCCCTGCTTCCTCTAAGTCCGCCGCATGACGCTGGGGCTCCACAGGCGGAGCCAGGTACGGTGGGGGCCCATCTCAAAAATTTCAGCGATCAGTGGGCTCGCTCACGGGTGGATCCCTGGATCTTGCAAGTAGTATCTCAGGGGTACAAGCTGGAATTCGAGACGTCTCCCCCCCACCGTTTCCTCAAATCTGCCTTGCCAACAACTCCCTCAGGCAGGGAGGCAGTGATAGAGGCAATTCACAAGCTGTATTCCCAGCAGGTGATAGTAAAGGTGCCCCTACTTCAACAAGGACGGGGTTACTATTCCACAATGTTTGTGGTACCGAAACCGGACGGTTCGGTGAGACCCATTTTAAATTTGAAATCCTTGAACACATATATAAAAAAATTAAAGTTCAAGATGGAATCGCTCAGGGCAGTTATTGCAAGCCTGGACGAGGGGGATTACATGGTATCACTGGACATCAAGGATGCTTACCTGCATGTCCCCATTTACCATCCTCACCAGGAGTACCTCAGATTTGTGGTACAGGATTGTCATTACCAATTCCAGACGTTGCCGTTCGGTCTATTCACGGCTCCGAGGGTCTTTACCAAGGTAATGGCCGAAATGATGATACTCCTTCGAAAGAAGGGAGTTTTAATTATCCCGTACTTGGACGATCTCCTGATAAAGGCGAGGTCCAGGGAGCAGTTGTTGGTCAGGGTAGCACTATCTCGGGAGGTGCTACAACAGCACGGCTGGATTCTAAATATTCCAAAGTCACAGCTGGTCCCTACGACACGTCTACTGTTCCTGGGGATGGTTCTGGACACAGAACAGAAAAAAGTGTTTCTCCCGGAGGAGAAGGCCAAGGAGCTGTCATCTCTAGTCAGAGGCCTCCTAAAACCAAAACAGGTGTCGGTGCATCACTGCACGCGGATCCTGGGAAAGATGGTAGCTTCCTACGAAGCAATTCCATTCGGCAGGTTTCATGCAAGAACCTTTCAGTGGGACCTGTTGGACAAGTGGTCCGGATCGCATCTTCAGATGCATCAACTGATAACCCTGTCTCCAAGGACCAGGGTGTCTCTGCTGTGGTGGCTGCAGAGTGCTCATCTTCAAGAGGGCCACAGATTCGGCATACAGGACTAGGTCCTGGTGACCACGGATGCCAGCCTTTGAGGCTGGGGGGCAGTCACACAGGGAAGAAACTTCCAAGGACTATGGTCAAGTCAGGAGACTTCCCTACACATAAATATTCTGGAACTGAGGGCCATTTACAATGCCCTAAGTCAGGCAAAACCCCTGCTTCAAAACCAGCCGGTACTGATCCAGTCAGACAACATCACGGCGGTCGCCCATGTAAACCGTCAGGGCGGCACGAGAAGCAGGACGGCGATGGCAGAAGCCACAAGGATTCTCCGATGGGCGGAAAATCACGTGTTAGCACTGTCAGCAGTGTTCATTCCGGGAGTGGACAACTGGGAAGCAGACTTCCTCAGCAGGCACGACCTCCACCCGGGAGAGTGGGGACTTCACCCAGAAGTCTTCTAACTGATTGTAAACCGTTGGGAAAGGCCACAGGTGGACATGATGGCGTCCCGCCTAAACAAAAAGCTAGAAAGATATTGCGCCAGGTCAAGGGACCCGCAGGCGATAGCTGTGGACGCTCTAGTGACACCGTGGGTGTACCGGTCGGTTTATGTGTTCCTTCCTCTTCCTCTCATACCAAAGGTACTGAGGATAATAAAGAGAAGAGGAGTAAGAACTATACTCATTGTTCCGGATTGGCCAAGAAGAGCTTGGTACCCGGAACTTCAAGAAATGATCTCAGAGGACCCATGGCCTCTGCCGCTCAGACAGGACCTGCTGCAGCAGGGGCCCTGTCTGTTCCAAGACTTACCGCGGCTGCGTTTGACGGCATGGCGGTTGAACACCGGATCCTGAAGGAAAAGGGCATTCCGGAGGAAGTCATTCCTACGCTGATTAAAGCTAGGAAAGAAGTAACCACAAACCATTATCACCGCATATGGCGAAAATATGTTGCGTGGTGTGAGGCCAGGAAGGCCCCATCGGAAGAATTTCAGCTGGGCCGTTTCCTGCACTTCCTACAGTCAGGGGTGACTATGGGCCTAAAATTGGGTTCCATTAAGGTCCAGATTACGGCTCTATCGATTTTCTTCCAGAGAGAACTGGCTTCACTACCTGAAGTTCAAACTTTTGTTAAGGGAGTGCTGCATATTCATCCCCCTTTTGTGCCTCCAGTGGCACCTTGGGATCTCAACGTGGTGTTGGATTTCCTAAAGTCACATTGGTTTGAGCCACTTAAAACTGTGGAATTGAAATATCTCACGTGGAAAGTGGTCATGTTGTTGGCATTGGCTTCGGCCAGGCGTGTATCAGAATTGGCGGCTTTGTCATGTAAAAGCCCTTATCTGATTTTCCATATGGCTAGGGCAGAATTGAGGACTCGTCCCCAATTTCTCCCTAAGGTGGTATCAGCCTTTCATCTGAACCAACCTATCGTGGTGCCTGCGGCTACTAAAGACTTGGAGGCTTCCAAGTTGTTGGACGTAGTCAGGGCCCTGAAAATTTATGTTTCCAGGACAGCTGGAGTCAGAAAGACTGACTCGCTATTTATCCTGTATGCGCCCAACAAGTTGGGTGCACCTGCTTCAAAGCAGACTATTGCTCGCTGGATCTGTAGTACGATTCAGCTTGCACATTCTGCGGCTGGACTGCCGCATCCTAAATCAGTGAAAGCCCATTCCACGAGGAAGGTGGGCTCTTCTTGGGCGGCTGCCCGAGGGGTCTCGGCTCTACAACTTTGCCGAGCAGCTACTTGGTCGGGGTCAAACACATTTGCTAAATTCTACAAGTTTGACACCCTGGCTGAGGAGGACCTAGAGTTTGCCCATTCGGTGCTGCAGAGTCATCCGCACTCTCCCGCCCGTTTGGGAGCTTTGGTATAATCCCCATGATCCTTACGGAGTCCCAGCATCCACTTAGGACGTCAGAGAAAATAAGAATTTACTCACCGGTAATTCTATTTCTCGTAGTCCGTAGTGGATGCTGGGCGCCCATCCCAAGTGCGGATTGTCTGCAATACTTGTATATAGTTATTGTTTAACTAAAGGGTTATTGTTGAGCCATCTGTTGAGAGGCTCAGTTGTTATCATACTGTTAACTGGTTATTGTATCACGAGTTATACGGTGTGATTGGTGTGGCTGGTATGAGTCTTACCAGGGATTCAAAATCCTTCCTTATTGTGTCAGCTCTTCCGGGCACAGTATCCTAACTGAAGTCTTGAGGAGGGTCATAGTGGGAGGAGCCAGTGCACACCAGTAGTCTAAAGCTTTCTTTTAGTTGTGCCCAGTCTCCTGCGGAGCCGCTATTCCCCATGGTCCTTACGGAGTCCCAGCATCCACTACGGACTACGAGAAATAGAATTACCGGTGAGTAAATTCTTATTTTCTCTAACGTCCTAGTGGATGCTGGGGACTCCGAAAGGACCATGGGGAATAGCGGCTCCGCAGGAGACTGGGCACAAAAGTAAAAAGCTTTAGGACTACCTGGTGTGCACTGGCTCCTCCCCCTATGACCCTCCTCCAAGCCTCAGTTAGATTTTTGTGCCCGAACGAGACGGGTGCAGGCTAAGGGGCTCTCCTGAGCTGCTTAGTGTAAAAGTTTAAAGTAGGTTTTTTATTTTCAGTGAGACCTGCTGGCAACAGGCTCACTGCACCGAGGGACTAAGAGGAGAAGAAGCGAACTCACCTGCGTGCAGAGTGGATTGGGCTTCTTAGGCTACTGGACATTAGCTCCAGAGGGACGATCACAGGCCCAGCCATGGATGGGTCCCGGAGCCGCGCCGCCGGCCCCCTTACAGAGCCAGAAGAGTAAAGAGGTCCGGAAAATCGGCGGCAGAAGACGTCCTGTCTTCAATAAGGTAGCGCACAGCACCGCAGCTGTGCGCCATTGCTCTCAGCACACTTCACACTCCGGTCACTGAGGGTGCAGGGCGCTGGGGGGGGGGGCACCCTAAGACGCAATAAAAAACCTTTTTTTGGCAAAAAATACATCACATATAGCTCCTGGGCTATATGGATGCATTTAACCCCTGCCAATTTTTCCATTAAAAAGCGGGAGAAAGGCCGCCGTGAAGGGGGCGGAGCCTATCTCCTCAGCACACTGGCGCCATTTTTTCCTCACAGCTCCGTTGTAGGAAGGCTCCCTGACTCTCCCCTGCAGTCCTGCACTACAGAAACAGGGTAAAACAAGAGAGGGGGGGCACTAAATTGGCATATTAATATATACAGCAGCTATATTAGGGAAAAACACTTATATAAGGTTATCCCTGTATATATATAGCGCTCTGGTGTGTGCTGGCAAACTCTCCCTCTGTCTCCCCAAAGGGCTAGTGGGGTCCTGTCCTCTATCAGAGCATTCCCTGTGTGTGTGTGCTGTGTGTTGGTACGCTGTGTCGACATGTATGAGGAGGAAAATGGTGTGGAGGCGGAGCAATTGCCTGTGTTAGTGATGTCACCCCCTAGGGAGTCGACACCTGACTGGATGGTCTTATGGAAAGAATTACGTGATAGTGTCGGCACTTTACAAAAGACTGTTGACGACATGAGACAGCCGGCAAATCAGTTAATACCTGTACAGGCGTCTCAAACACCGTCAGGGGCTATAAAACGCCCGTTACCTCAGGTCGATACAGACACTGACACGGACACTGACTCCAGTGTCGACGGTGAGGAAACAAACGTATTTTCCAGTAGGGCCACACGTTACATGATCACGGCAATGAAGGAGGTTTTGAACATTTCTGATACTACAAGTACCACAAAAAAGGGTATTATGTGGGGTGTGAAAAAACTACCCGTAGTTTTTCCTGAATCAGATGAATTAAATGAGGTGTGTGATGAAGCGTGGGTTTCCCCCGATAAAAAACTGCTAATTTCTAAAAAATTATTGGCATTATACCCTTTCCCGCCAGAGGTTAGGGCGCGTTGGGAAACACCCCCTAGAGTGGATAAGGCGCTCACACGCTTATCAAAACAAGTGGCGTTACCGTCTCCTGATACGGCCGCCCTCAAGGAACCAGCTGATAGGAAGCTGGAAAATATCCTAAAAAGTATATACACACATACTGGTATTATACTGCGACCAGCAATCGCCTCAGCCTGGATGTGCAGTGCTGGGGTGGCTTGGTCGGATTCCCTGACTGAAAATATTGATACCCTGGACAGGGACAATATATTATTGACTATAGAGCATTTAAAGGATGCATTTCTATATATGCGTGATGCACAGAGGGATATTTGCACTCTGGCATCAAGAGTAAGTGCGATGTCCATTTCTGCCAGAAGAGGGTTATGGACGCGACAGTGGTCAGGTGATGCGGATTCCAAACGGCATATGGAAGTATTGCCGTATAAAGGGGAGGAGTTATTTGGGGTCGGTCTATCGGACCTGGTGGCCACGGCAACGGCTGGGAAATCCACCTTTTTACCCCAAGTCACCTCACAGCAGAAAAAGATACCGTCTTTTCAGGCTCAGTCCTTTCGTCCCCATAAGGGCAAGCGGGCAAAAGGCCACTCATATCTGCCCCGGGGCAGAGGAAGGGGAAAAAGACTGCAGCAGACAGCCTCTTCCCACGAACAGAAGCCCTCCCCCGCTTCTGCCAAGTCCTCAGCATGACGCTGGGGCCTTACAAGCGGACTCGGGCAAGACGGTGGGGGCCCGTCTCAAGAATTTCAGAGCGCAGTGGGCTCACTCGCAAGTGGACCCCTGGATCCTGCAGGTAGTATCTCAGGGGTACAAATTGGAATTCGAGACGTCTCCCCCTCGCCGGTTCCTGAAGTCTGCTTTACCAACGTCTCCCCCCGACAGGGAGGCGGTATTGGAAGCCATTCACAAGCTGTATTCCCAGCAAGTGATAATCAAGGTACCCTTCCTACAACAGGGAAAGGGGTATTATTCCACGCTGTTTGTGGTACCGAAGCCGGACGGCTCGGTGAGACCCATTTTAAATCTGAAATCCTTGAACACTTACATAAAAAGGTTCAAGTTCAAGATGGAGTCACTCAGAGCAGTGATAGCGAACCTGGAAGAAGGGGACTATATGGTGTCTCTGGACATCAAGGATGCTTACCTCCATGTCCCAATTTGCCCTTCTCACCAAGGGTACCTCAGGTTTGTGGTACAGAACTGTCACTATCAGTTTCAGACGCTGCCGTTTGGATTGTCCACGGCACCCCGGGTCTTTACCAAGGTAATGGCCGAAATGATGATTCTTCTTCGAAGAAAAGGCGTCTTAATTATCCCTTACTTGGACGATCTCCTGATAAGGGCAAGGTCCAGAGAACAGTTAGAGGTCGGAGTAGCACTATCTCAAGTAGTACTACGACAGCACGGATGGATTCTAAATATTCCAAAATCGCAGCTGATTCCGACGACACGTCTGCTGTTCCTAGGAATGATTCTGGACACAGTACAGAAAAAGGTGTTTCTCCCGGAAGAGAAAGCCAGGGAGTTATCCGACCTAGTCAGGAACCTCCTAAGACCAGGCCAAGTGTCAGTACATCAATGCACAAGGGTCCTGGGAAAGATGGTGGCTTCTTACGAAGCGATTCCATTCGGCAGATTCCACGCAAGAACTTTTCAGTGGGATCTGCTGGACAAATGGTCCGGATCGCATCTTCAAATGCATCAGCGGATAACCCTGTCTCCAAGGATAAGGGTGTCTCTCCTGTGGTGGTTACAGAGTGCTCATCTCCTAGAGGGCCGCAGATTCGGCATTCAGGATTGGGTCCTGGTGACCACGGATGCCAGCCTGAGGGGCTGGGGAGCAGTCACACAGGTAAGAAATTTCCAGGGCTTGTGGTCAAGCATGGAAACGTCACTTCACATAAATATCCTGGAACTCAGGGCCATTTACAATGCCCTAAGTCAGGCAAGACCTCTGCTTCAGGGTCAGCCGGTGTTGATCCAGTCGGACAACATGACGGCAGTCGCCCACGTAAACAGACAGGGCGGCACAAGAAGCAGGAGGGCAATGACGGAAGTGGCAAGGATTCTTCGCTGGGCGGAAAATCATGTGATAGCACTGTCAGCAGTGTTCATTCCGGGAGTGGACAACTGGGAAGCAGACTTCCTCAGCAGACACGATCTTCACCCGGGGGAGTGGGGACTTCACCCAGAAGTCTTCCACATGATTGTGAACCGTTGGGAAAAACCAAAGGTGGACATGATGGCGTCCCGCCTCAACAAAAAACTGGACAGATATTGCGCCAGGTCAAGGGACCCTCAGGCAATAGCTGTGGACGCTCTGGTAACACCGTGGGTGTACCAGTCAGTGTATGTGTTCCCTCCTCTTCCTCTCATACCAAAAGTACTGAGAATCATAAGAAGGAGAGGAGTAAAGACTATACTCGTGGCTCCGGATTGGCCAAGAAGGACTTGGTACCCGGAAATTCAAGAGATGCTCACGGAAGACCCGTGGCCTCTACCTCTAAGAAAGGACCTGCTCCAGCAGGGACCATGTCTGTTCCAAGACTTACCGCGGCTGCGTTTGACGGCATGGCGGTTGAACGCCGGATCCTGAAGGAAAAAGGCATTCCGGATGAAGTCATCCCTACCCTGATCAAAGCCAGGAAGGATGTGACCGTACAACATTATCACCGTATTTGGCGAAAATATGTTGCGTGGTGCGAGGCCAGGAAGGCCCCTACAGAGGAATTTCAACTGGGTCGATTCCTGCATTTCCTGCAAACAGGACTGTCTATGGGCCTAAAATTAGGGTCCATTAAGGTTCAAATTTCGGCCCTGTCAATATTCTTCCAAAAAGAACTAGCTTCTGTTCCTGAAGTTCAGACGTTTGTCAAGGGAGTACTGCATATACAGCCTCCTTTTGTGCCTCCAGTGGCACCTTGGGATCTCAATGTAGTTTTGGAGTTCCTAAAATCACATTGGTTTGAACCACTCACCACTGTGGACTTAAAATATCTCACATGGAAAGTGGTAATGCTGTTAGCCCTGGCTTCAGCCAGGCGTGTTTCAGAATTGGCGGCTTTATCCTATAAAAGCCCTTACCTAATTTTTCATACGGACAGGGCAGAATTGAGGACTCGTCCTCAATTTCTCCCTAAGGTGGTTTCAGCATTTCAGTTAAACCAGCCTATTGTGGTGCCTGCGGCTACTAGGGACTTGGAGGATTCCAAGTTACTGGACGTAGTCAGGGCCCTGAAAATATATGTTTCCAGGACGGCTGGAGTCAGAAAATCTGACTCGCTGTTTATCCTGTATGCACCCAACAAGTTGGGTGCTCCTGCTTCTAAGCAGACTATTGCTCGTTGGATTTGTAGTACAATTCAGCTTGCACATTCTGTGGCAGGCCTGCCACAGCCAAAATCTGTAAAAGCCCATTCCACAAGGAAAGTGGGCTCATCTTGGGCGGCTGCCCGAGGGGTCTCGGCTTTACAACTTTGCCGAGCAGCTACTTGGTCAGGGGCAAACACGTTTGCTAAATTCTACAAATTTGATACCCTGGCTGAGGAGGACCTGGAGTTCTCTCATTCGGTGCTGCAGAGTCATCCGCACTCTCCCGCCCGTTTGGGAGCTTTGGTATAATCCCCATGGTCCTTTCGGAGTCCCCAGCATCCACTAGGACGTTAGAGAAAATAAGAATTTACTTACCGATAATTCTATTTCTCATAGTCCGTAGTGGATGCTGGGCGCCCATCCCAAGTGCGGATTGTCTGCATTACTTGTACATAGTTATTGTTACAAAAATCGGGTTATTGTTGTTGTGAGCCATCTTTTCAGAGGCTCCTTCTGTTATCATGCTGTTAACTGGGTTCAGATCACAAGTTGTACGGTGTGATTGGTGTGGCTGGTAAGAGTCTTACCCGGGATTCAAAATCCTTCCTTATTGTGTACGCTCGTCCGGGCACAGTATCCTAACTGAGGCTTGGAGGAGGGTCATAGGGGGAGGAGCCAGTGCACACCAGGTAGTCCTAAAGCTTTTTACTTTTGTGCCCAGTCTCCTGCGGAGCCGCTATTCCCCATGGTCCTTTCGGAGTCCCCAGCATCCACTACGGACTATGAGAAATAGAATTATCGGTAAGTAAATTCTTATTATTACACCCTATACAGACACAGGACACTACACCCCAACATGACCTGACCACTGGCCATAATACATCTATTACACCCTATACAGCCATAGGACACTACACCCCCAACATGACCTGACCATTGGCCATGACCATAATACATCTATTACACCCTATACAGACATAGGACACTACACCCCCAACATGACCTTACCGCTGACCATGACCATAATACATCTATTACACCCTATACAGACATAGGACACTACACCCCCAACATGACCTGACCACTGACCATGACCATAATACATCTATTATACCCTATACAGACACAGGACACTACACCCCAACATGACCTGACCACTGGCCATGACCATAATACATCTATTACACCCTATACAGACATAGGACACTACACCCCAACATGACCTGACCACTGGCCATAATACATCTATTACACCCTATACAGCCATAGGACACTACACCCCCAACATGACCTGACCACTGGCCATGACCATAATACATCTATTACACCCTATACAGACATAGGACACTACACCCCAACATGACCTGACCACTGGCCATAATACATCTATTACACCCTGTACAGACATAGGACACTACACCCCCAACATGACCTGACCACTGGCCATGACCATAATACATCTATTACACCCTATACAGACAAAGGACACTACACCCCAAAATGACCTGACCACTGGACATGACCATAATACATCTATTACACCCTATACAGACATAGGACGCTACACCCCCAACATGACCTGACCACTGGCCATGACCATAATACATCTATTACACCCTATACAGACATAGGACACTACACCCCCAACATGACCTGACCCCTGACCGTGACCATAATACATCTATTACACCCTATACAGACATAGGGCACTACACCCCCAACATGACCTGACCACTGGCCGTGACCATAATACATCTATTACACCCTATACAGACATAGGACACTACACCCCAACATGACCTGACCACTGACCATAATACATCTATTACACCCTATACAGACACAGGACACTACACCCCAACATGACCTGACCACTGGCCATGACCATAATAAATCTATTACACCCTATACAGACATAGGACACTACAGCCCCAACATGACCTGACCACTGGCCATGACCATAATATATCTATTACACAATATACAGACATAGGACACTACACCCCCAACATGACCTGACCACTGGCTGTGACCATAATACATCTATTACACCCTATACAGACATAGGACACTACACCCCAACATGACCTGACCACTGGACATGACCATAATCCATCTATTACACCCTATACAGACATAGGACACTACACCTCCAACATGACCTGACCGCTGGCCATGACCATAATACATCTATTACACCCTATACAGACATAGGACACTACACCCCAACATGACCTGACCCCTGACCATAATACATCTATTACACCCTATACAGACATAGGACACTACACCCCCAACATGACCTGACCATGACCATAATACATATATTACACCCTATACAGACATAGGACACTACACCCCAACATGACCTGACCACTGGTCGTGACCATAATACATCTATTACACTTTATTCAGACATAGGACACTACACCCCCAACATGACCTGACTACTGGCCATGACCATAATACATCTATTACACCCTATACAGACATAGGACACTACACCCCAACATGACCTGACCACTGGCCATGACCATAATACATCTATTACACCCTATACAGACATAGGACACTACACCCCCAACATGACCTGACCACTGGCCATGACCATAATACATCTATTTACACCCTATACAGACATAGGACACTACACCCCCAACATGACCTGACCGCTGGCCATGACCATAATACATCTATTACACCCTATACAGACATAGGACACTACACCCCCAACATGACCTGACCACTGGCCATGACCATAATACATCTATTACACCCTATACAGACATAGGACACTACACCCCAACATGACCTGACCACTGACCATAATACATCTATTACACCCTATACAGACACAGGACACTACACCCCAACATGACCTGACCACTGGCCATGACCATAATAAATCTATTACACCCTATACAGACATAGGACACTACAGCCCCAACATGACCAGACCACTGGCCATGACCATAATATATCTATTACACAATATACAGACATAGGACACTACACCCCCAACATGACCTGACCACTGGCTGTGACCATAATACATCTATTACACCCTATAGAGACATAGGACACTACACCCCAACATGACCTGACCACTGGACATGACCATAATCCATCTATTACACCCTATACAGACATAGAACACTACACCCCAACATGACCTGGCCATGACCATAATACATCTATTACACCCTGTACAGACATAGGACACTGTATCCCCAACATGACCTGACCACTGGCCATGACCATAATACATCTTTCGCTGACGTCCTAAGTGGATGCTGGGGACTCCGTCAGGACCATGGGGAATAGCGGCTCCGCAGGAGACAGGGCACAAAATTAAAAGTTTGACCACTAGGTGGTGTGCACTGGCTCCTCCCCCTATGACCCTCCTCCAAGCCTCAGTTAGGTTTTTGTGCCCGGCCGAGAAGGGTGCAATCTAGGTGGCTCTCCTAAAGAGCTGCTTAGAATAAAAGTTTGTTAGGTTTTTTATTTTCAGTGAGTCCTGCTGGCAACAGGCTCACTGCAACGCGGGACTAAGGGGAGAAGAAGCGAACTCACCTGCGTGCAGGATGGATTGGCTTCTTAGGCTACTGGACACTAGCTCCAGAGGGACGATCACAGGTACAGCCTGGATGGGTCACCGGAGCCGCGCCGCCGGCCCCCTTACAGATGCTGAAGAGAGAAGAGGTCCAGAAATCGGCGGCTGAAGACTTCCCAGTCTTCTTAAGGTAGCGCACAGCACTGCAGCTGTGCGCCATTGCTCTCAGCACACTTCACACCGCGGTCACTGAGGGTGCAGGGCGCTGGGGGGGGGGGCGCCCTGGGCAGCAATGTAATTACCTTTACTGGCTAAAAATACATCACATATAGCCCCTGGGCTATATGGATGTATTTAACCCCTGCCAGGATTACAGAAAAAACCGGGAGAAGAGCCCGCCGTGAAGGGGGCGGGGCCTATCTCCTCAGCACACAGCGCCATTTTTCCCACACAGATCCGCTGGTGGGAAGGCTCCCAGGCTCTCCCCTGCACTGCACTACAGAAACAGGGTTAAAACAGAGAGGGGGGGGCAGTTTTTGGCGATATTATTATATATATTAAGCTGCTATAAGGGAAAACACTTACTATAAGGTTGTCCCTGTATAATTATAGCGCTTTGGTGTGTGCTGGCAAACTCTCCCTCTGTCTCCCCAAAGGGCTAGTGGGGTCCTGTCCTCTATCAGAGCATTCCCTGTGTGTGTGCTGTGTGTCGGTACGTGTGTGTCGACAGGTATGAGGACGATGTTGGTGTGGAGGCGGAGCAATTGCCTGTAATGGGATGTCACCCCCTAGGGAGTCGACACCGGAATGGATGGCTTTATTTATGGAATTACGTGATAGTGTCAACACGCTACAAGGTCGGTTGACGATATGAGACGGCCGGCAAACTAATTAGTACCTGTCCAGGCGTCTCAAACACCGTCAGGGGCTTTAAAACGCCCATTACCTCAGTCGGTCGACAGACACAGACACGGACACTGACTCCAGTGTCGACGGTGAAGAAACAAACGTATTTTCCAGTAGGGCCACACGTTACATAATCACGGCAATGAAGGAGGCGTTACATATTTCTGATACTACAAGTACCACAAAAATGGGTATTATGTGGGGCGTGAAAAAACTACCTGTAGTTTTTCCTGAATCAGATGAATTGATTGAAGTGTGTGATGAAGCGTGGGTTACCCCCGATAGGAAGTTGCTAATTTCAGAGAAGTTATTGGCATTATACCCTTTCCCGCCAGAGGTTAGGGCGCGCTGGGAAACACCCTCTAGGGTAGATAAGGCGCTCACACGCTTATCAAAACAAGTGGCGTTACCGTCTCCTGATACGGCCGCCCTCAAAGATCCAGCTGATAGGAGGCTGGAAAATACTCTAAAAAGTATATACACACATACTGATGTTATACTGCGACCAGCAATCGCCCCAGCATGGATGTGCAGTGCTGGGGGGGTTTGGTCGGAATCTCTGACTATACCCTGAATAGCGACAATATTTTATTGACTATAGAGCATTTAAAGGATGCATTTTCTTTATATGCGAGATGCACAGAGGGATATTTGCACTCTGGCATCAAGGGTAAGTGCGCTGTCCATTTCTGCCAGAAGAAGTTTATGGACGCGACAGTGGTCAGGTGATGCGGATTCCAAGCGGCATATGGAAGTTTGCCGTATAAAGGGGAGGAATTATTTGGGGTCGGTCTATCGGACTTGGTGGCCACGGCAACAGCCGGAAAATCCACCTTTTTTACCTCAGGTCACCTCCCAACAGAAAAAGACACCGTCTTTTCAGCCTCAGTCCTTTCGTTCTCATAAGAACAAGCGGGCAAAAGGCCATTCATATCTGCCTGAGGCAAAGGAAAGGGTAAGAGACTGCAGCAAGCAGCTCTTTCCCAGGAGCAGAAGCACTCCCCCGCTTCTGAAAAGTCTTCAGCATGTCGCTGGGGCCTTACAAGCGGACTCAGGTCCGGTGGGGCGGTCGTCTCAAGAATTTCAGCGCGCAGTGGGCTCACTCGCAAGTCGACCCCTGGATCCTGCAGGTAGTATCACAGGGGTACAGATTGGAATTCGAGACGTCTCTTCCTCGCAGATTCCTGAAGTCTGCTTTACTAACATCTCCCTCCGACAGGGAGACGGTGTTTAGAGCTATTCACAAGCTGTATTCCCAGCAAGTAATAGTCAAGGTACCCCTACTACAACAAGGAAAGGGGTATTATTCCACGCTGTTTGTGGTACCGAAGCCGGACGGCTCGGTGAGACCTATTCTAAGTCTGAAATCTTTTGAACACTTACATACAAAGGTTCAAGTTCAAGATGAAATCACTCAGAGCAGTGATAGCGAATCTGGAAGAAGGGGACTTTATGGTGTCCTTGGACATCAAGGATGCTTACCTCCATGTCCCAATTTGCCCTTCAAACCAAGGGTACCTCAGGTTCGTGGTACAAAACTGTCACTATCAGTTTCAGACGTTGCCGTTTGGATTGTCCACGGCACCCCGGGTCTTTACCAAGGTAATGGCCGAAATGATGATTCTTCTTCGAAGAAAAGGCGTATTAATTATCCCTTACTTGGACGATCTCCTGATAAGGGCAAGATCCAGAGAACAGTTAGAGGCCGGTGTAGCACTAACCCAAGTAGTGCTGCAACAGCACGGGTGGATTCTAAATTTTCCAAAATCCCAGCTGAGCCCGACGACACGTCTGCTGTTCCTAGGGATGATTCTGGACACAGTTCAGAAAAAGGTTTTTCTCCCGGAGGAGAAAGCCAGGGAGTTATCCGAGCTAGTCAGGAACCTCCTAAAACCAGGAAAAGTGTCAGTGCATCAATGCACAAGAGTCCTGGGTAAATGGTGGCTTCTTACGAAGCGATTCCATTCGGCAGATTCCACGCAAGAACCTTTCAGTGGGATCTGCTGGACAAATGGTCCGGATCGCATCTTCAGATGCATCAGCGGATAGCCCCGTCTCCAAGGACAAGGGGGTCTCTTCTGTGGTGGTTGCAGAGTGCTCACCTTTTTGGAGGGCCGCAGATTCGGCATTCAGGACTGGGTCCTGGTGACCACGAATGCCAGCCTGAGAGGCTGGGGAGCAGTCACACAGGGAAGAAATTTCCAGGGAGTGTGGTCAAGCCTGGAGACTTCACTTCACATAAATATACTGGAGCTAAGGGCAATTTACAATGCTCTAAGCCTGGCAAGACCTCTGCTTCAGGGTCAGCCGGTGTTGATCCAGTAGGGCAACACCACGGCAGTCGCCCACGTAAACAGACAGGGCGACACAAGAAGCAGGAGGGCAATGGCAGAAGCTGCAAGGATTTTTCACTGGGCAGAGAATCATGTGATAGCACTGTCAGCAGTGTTCATTCCGGGAGTGGACAACTGGGAAGCAGACTTCCTCAGCAGACACGATCACCACCCGGGAGAGTGGGGACTTCATCCAGAAGTCTTCCACATGATTGTGAACCGTTGGGAAAAACCAAAGGTGGACATGATGGCGTCCCGCCTCAACAAAAAAACTGGACAGGTATTGCGCCAGGTCAAGAGACCCTCAGGCAATAGCTGTGGACGCGTTGGTAACACCATGGGTGTACCAGTCAATGTATGTGTTCCCCCCTCTGCCTCTCATACCCAAGGTACTGAGAATTATAAGGCGAAGGGGAGTAAGAACGATACTCGTGGCTCCGGATTTGCCAAGAAAGACTTGGTACCCGGAACTTCAAGAGATGCACACGGATGATCCGTGCACTCTACCTCTAGACTTACCGCGGCTGCGTTTGACGGCATGGCGGTTGAACGCCGGATCCTGAAGGAGAGGGCTCCGACGGAGGAATTTCAACTGGGTCGATTCCTACATTTCCTGCAAACAGGATTGTCTATGGGCCTCAAATTGGGGTCCATTAAGGTTCAAATTTCGGCCCTGTCGATTTTCTTCCAGAAAGAATTGGCTTCAGTTCCTGAAGTCCAAGCTTTTGTCAAAGGAGTACTACATATACAGCCTCGGTTGTGCCTCCAGTGGCACTGTGGGATCTCAATGTAGTTTTGGGATTCCTCAAATCCCATTGGTTTGAGCCACTCAAATCGGTGGATTTGAAATATCTTACATGGAAAGTGACCATGCTACTGGCCCTGGCTTCAGCCAGGAGAGTGTCAGAATTGGCGGCTTTTTCGTACAAAAGCCTTATCTGATTTTCCATTGGGACAGGGCAGAACTGCGGACGCGTCCTCAGTTTCTCCCTAAGGTGGTATCAGCGTTTCACCTGAACCAACCTATTGTGGTGCCTGCGGCTTCTAGCGACTTGGAGGACTCCAAGTTGTTCGACGTTGTCAGAGCCTTTAAAAATATATATATATATTTCAAGGACGGCTGGAGTCAGAAAGTCTGACTCGCTGTTTATACTGTATGCACCCAACAAGCTGGGTGTTCCTGCGTCTAAGCAGACGATTGCTCGTTGGATTTGTAGCACAATTCAACTTGCGCATTCTGTGGCAGGCCTGCCACAGCCAAAATCTGTAAATGCCCACTCCACAGGGAAGGTGGGCTCACCTTGGGCGGCTGCCCGAGGGGTCTCGGCATTACAACACTGCCGAGCAGCTACGTGGTCAGGGGAGAACACGTTTGTAAAATTCTACAAATTTGATACCCTGGCTAAGGAGGACCTGGAGTTCTCTCATTCGGTGCTGCAGAGTCATCCGCACTCTCCCGCCCGTTTGGGAGCTTTGGTATAATCCCCATGGTCCTGACGGAGTCCCCAGCATCCACTTAGGATGTCAGAGAAAATAAGAATTTACTTACCGATAATTCTATTTCTCGTAGTCCGTAGTGGATGCTGGGCGCCCATCCCAAGTGCGGATTGTCTGCAATACTTGTACATAGTTATTGTTACAAAAATCGGGTTATTATTGTTGGAAGCCATCTTTTCAGAGGCTCCTCTGTTATCATGCTGTTAACTGGGTTCAGATCTCAAGTTGTACAGTGTGATTGGTGTGGCTGGTATGAGTCTTACCCGGGATTCAAAATCCTTCCTTATTGTGTACGCTCGTCCGGGCACAGTATCCTAACTGAGGCTTGGAGGAGGGTCATAGGGGGAGGAGCCAGTGCACACCACCTAGTGGTCAAACTTTTAATTTTGTGCCCTGTCTCCTGCGGAGCCGCTATTCCCCATGGTCCTGACGGAGTCCCCAGCATCCACTACGGACTACGAGAAATAGAATTATCGGTAAGTAAATTCTTATTATTACACCCTATACAGACATAGGACACTACACCTCCAACATGACCTGACCGCTGGCCATGACCATAATACATCTATTACACCCTTTACAGACATAGGACACTACACCCCAACATGACCTGACCCCTGACCATAATACATCTATTACACCCTATACAGACATAGGACACTACACCCCCAACATGACCTGACCATGACCATAATACATATATTACACCCTATACAGACATAGGACACTACACCCCAACATGACCTGACCACTGGTCGTGACCATAATACATCTATTACACTTTATTCAGACATAGGACACTACACCCCCAACATGACCTGACTACTGGCCATGACAATAATACATCTATTACACCCTATACAGACATAGGACACTACACCCCAACATGACCTGACCACTGGCCATGACCATAATACATCTATTACACCCTATACAGACATAGGACACTACACCCCCAACATGACCTGACCACTGGCCATGACCATAATACATCTATTTACACCCTATACAGACATAGGACACTACACCCCCAACATGACCTGACCACTTGCCATGACCATAATACATCTATTACACCCTATACAGACATAGGACACTACACCCCCAACATGACCTGACCGCTGGCCATGACCATAATACATCTATTACACCCTATACAGACATAGGACACTACACCCCCAACATGACCTGACCACTGGCCATAATACATCTATTACACCCTATACAGACATAGGACACTACACCCCCAACATGACCTGACCACTGGCCATGACCATAATACATCTATTACACCCTATACAGACATAGGACCCTACACCCCCAACATGACCTGACCACTGGTCGTGACCATAATACATCTATTACACCCTATACAGACATAGGACACTACACCCCCAACATGACCTTACCGCTGGCCATGACCATAATACATCTATTACACCCTATACAGACATAGGACACTACACCCCCAACATGACCTGACCACTGACCGTGACCATAATACATTTATTACACCCTATACAGACATAGGACACTACACCCCAACATGACCTGACCACTGGCCATGACCATAATACATCTATTACACCCTACACAGACACAGGACACCACACCCCAACATGACCTGACCATTAGCCGTGACCATAATACATCTATTACACCCTATACATAGGACACTACACCCCAACATGAACTGACCATGAACATAATTCATATATTACACCCTATACAGACACAGGACACTACACCCCCAACATGACCTGACCACTGACCATGACCATAATACATCTATTACACCCTATACAGACATAGGACACTACACCCCCAACATGACCTGACCACTGGCCATGACCATAATACATCTATTACACCCTATACAGACATAGGACACTACACCCCCAACATGACCTGACCATGACCATAATACATCTATTACACCCTATACAGACATAGAACACTACACCTCCAACATGACCTGACCCCTGACCATAATACATCTATTACACCCTATACAGACATAGGACACTACACCCCCAACATGACCTGACCATGACCATAATACATATATTACACCCTATACAGACATAGGACACTACACCCCAACATGACCTGACCACTGGCCATGACCATAATACATCTATTACACACTATACAGACATAGGACACTACACCCCCAACATGACCTGACCACTGATCGTGACCATAATACATCTATTACACTTTATTCAGACATAGGACACTACACCCCCAACATGACCTGACTACTGGCCGTGACCATAATACATCTATCACACCCTATACAGACATAGGACACTACACCCCCAACATGACCTGACCGCTGGCCATGACCATAATACATCTATTACACCCTATACAGACATAGGACACTACACCCCAACATGACCTGACCACTGGACATGACCATAATACATCTATTACACCATATACAGACATAGGACACTACACCCCCAACATGACCTGACCACTGGCCGTGACCATAATACATTTATTACACCCTATACAGACATAGGACACTACACCCCCAACATGACCTTACCGCTGGCCATGACCATAATATATCTATTACACCCTATACAGACATAGGACTCTACACCCCCAACATGACCTGACCACTGGCCATGACCATAATACATCTATTACACCCTATACAGACATAGGACACTGCACCCCCAACATGACCTGACCACTGGCCGTGACCATAATACATTTATTACACCCTATACAGACATAGGACACTACACCCCCAACATGACCTGACCACTGGCCATGACCATAATACATCTATTACACACTATACAGACACAGGACACTACACCCCCAACATGACCTGACCACTGGCCATGACCATAATACATCTATTACACCCTATACAGACACAGGACACAACACCCCAACATGACCTGACCATTGGCCGTGACCATAATACATCTATTACACCCTATACATAGAACACTACACCCCAACATGAACTGACCATGAACATAATTCATATATTACACCCTATACAGACACAGGACACTACACCCCCAACATGACCTGACCACTGGCCGTGACCATAATACATCTATCACACCCTATACAGACGTAGGGCACTACACCCCAACATAACCTGACCACTGGCCATGACCATAATACATCTATAACACCCTATACAGACATAGGACACTACACCCCCAACATGACGTGACCACTGATCATAATACATCTATTACACCCTGTACAGACATAGGACCCTACACCCCAACATGACCTGACCATGACCATAATACATCTATTACACCCTATACAGACACAGGACCTGACCACTGGCCATGACCATAATACATCTATTACACCCTATACAGACATAGGACACTACACCCCCAATATTACCTGACCACTGGCCATGACCATAATACATCTATTACACCCTGTACAGACATAGCACGCTACACCCCCAACATTACCTGACCACTGACCATAATACATCTATAACACCCTATACAGACATAGGACACTACACCCCCAACATGACCTGACCATGACCATAATACATCTATTACACCCTATATGACCTGACCACTGGCCGTGACCATAATACATCTATTACACCCTATACAGACACAGGACACTACATCTCCAACATGACCTGACCACTGGCCGTGACCATAATACATCTATCACACCCTATACAGACATAGGACACTACACCCCCAACATGACCTGACCACTGGCCATGACCATAATACATCTATTATACCCTATACAGACATAGGACACTACACCCCCAACATGACCTGACCACTGGCCATGACCATAATACATCTATCACAGTGGTGTAACTAGAAATTTTTCTCCCCCAAGCCAAAAAATCCTTCGGCGCCCCCCCCCCCCCCCATACCCCCCATAATTGGCACTAGTAAAGGGACAAATATGCGCGCGCCGCCAAAAAGGGTGTGTGGCTTCGTTGAAATGGGCGTGGCTTCGCGTAAAGGGGCGTGGCATTGCAGGAAAAGACTACCTTATACCCCAGTTTTGCAACCTGCACGCCCAGACGTTAGCCACCACAGGAAAGAAAAATAATCCTGATTCATGCCCCTTACATTATTTGTCATTTTTCCTCCTTATAGTAATGCCCAGTATACATTATTCCACATACTGCAATGGCCTTAGCCATTATGCCACACACAATAATGCACGACACAATATGCACACACCGTAATGCCCCCGACACATTATGCCACACACCGTAATGCCTGTGACACATTATGACAGGAATTGCAATGCCCGTTATACATTATGCTACACACTGCAATGCCCCTGATACATTATAGCACATACAATGTCTGTGACACAGTATGACACACACCACAATGATCCTGAGACATTATACCACATACCACAATGCCCGTGATATAGTATACAACACACCGTAATGCCTGACACATTATGACACACACCGCAATGTCCGTGATACATTATGCCACACACTGCAATGCCCATTACACATTAAGTTCTACAGTAAGGCTTCTAATTACTTTTAAATTACCTGCTCGTTGCCAGGGGTTTTCATGCTCAGGGTGTCATGCTCGTTGCCAGGGGTTTCATGCACTGGGTGTCATGCTCGTTGCCAGCGGTTTCATACTCTTGGTTCCATGCACGGTGCCAGGGGTTTTCATGCTCAGGGTGTCATGCTTGTTGCCAGGGGTTTCATGCACTGGGTGTCATGCTCGTTGCCAGGGGTTTCATGCACTGGATGTCATGCTTGTTGCCAGGGGTTTCATGCACTGGGTGTCATGCTCGTTGCTAGGGGGTAGTGCTTGTTGCTAGGGCCATGCTCCCAGTGCCACATATGCCCCCAGTGCCAGATATTCCCCCACAGTGCCAGGTATATGCCCCCAGTGCCAGATATTCCCCCACAGTGCCAGGTACATGCCCCCAGTGCCACATATACCCCTCCCCCCAGTGCCACATATGCCCCCTCAGTGCCTGCTCCCCCCAGTGCCAAATATTCCCCCACAGTGCCAGGTATATGCCCCCAGTGCCAGATATTCCCCCACAGTGCCACATATGCCCCCTCAGTGCCTGCTCCCCCCAGTGCCAAATATTCCCCCACAGTGCCAGGTATATGCCCCCAGTGCCAGATCTTCCCCCACAGTGCCAGGTATATGCCCCCAGTGCCAGATCTTCCCCCACAGTGCCAGGTATATGCCCTTAGTGCCAGATCTTCCCCCACAGTGCTAGGTATATGCCCCCAGTGCCAGATCTTCCCCCACAGTGCCAGGTATATGCCCCCAGTGCCAGATATTCCCGCACAGTGCCTGCTTTCCCCCCCCCTCCTCCTTTGTGTTGGAGGGACACGGAGCGCATAGCGCACCCCTCCTGTGTCCCTCCTGGCTCTCCTGCCGGTCTAATAAAGGAAGTGCCGGTTCGTGAGCCAATCAGAGCTCACGAACGGCACTTCCTTTATTAGACCGGTCGGGGGAGAGCCAGGGAGGGACACAGGAGAGGCGCGCGATGTGCGCTCTGTGTCCCTCCTTACAGCAGCGGAGGGAAGGAGACCGCAGATTGACATGCGGACGCTCGTCCGCATGTCAATCTGTGCAAAGTCAGTGGCGCCCCCGCAGCCCCTCGCTCCCAAGCCACCGCGAGGACTGCGGGGGCAGTAGTTACGCCACTGATCTATCACACCCTATACAGACATAGAACACTACACCCCCAACATGACCTGACCATGACCATAATACATCTATTACACCCTATTCACACACACAGAACACTACACCTCCAACATGACCTGACCACTGGCCATGACCATAATACATCTATCACACCCTATACAGACATAGGACACTACACCCCCAACACACTACACCCCCAACATGACCTGACCGCTGAACATGACCATAATACATCTATTACACCCTATACAGACATAGGACACTACACCCCCAACATGACCTGACCGCTGAACATGACCATAATACACCTATCACACCCTATACAGACATAGGACACTACACCCCCAACATGACCTGACCACTGGCCATGACCATAATACATCTATCACACCCTATACAGACATAGGACACTACACCCCCAACATGACCTGACCGCTGAACATGACCATAATACATCTATTACACCCTATACAGACATAGGACACTACACCCCCAACATGACCTGACCGCTGAACATGACCATAATACATCTATTACACCCTATACAGACATACAATAGGACACGACACCTCAACATGACGTGACTCCATTGGACATGACCAGCAGGGCTACCACCAGAAATTGTGGGTCCCGAGACTGACAAAATAGGCAGCGAAACCTCCGGCACATTTTTTTAAAAACATATATATATATAAAAATGAAAACAAGAATATATTATTTAGAAAATTACATTCCTATGCTCATACGGAGCAACACTATATTATGCCCCTTGCACCATATTAAGTCCCCACAGTAATGCCCCTGACACCATATAATGCCCAATGCACCATATTAAGTTCCCACAGTAATGCCCCTGTCACCATATTATACCCCACACAGTAATGCCCCTGTCACCTTGTTATGCCCGTTACCATATTATTTATTTATTAACAGTTTCTTATAAAGCGCAGCATATTCGGTTGCGTTTACAATGAACACAATGATACAACAAAACTGGGAAATTACAAACAGTCGTAGAGGTAGGAAGGCCCTGCTCGCAAGCTTACAATCTATTATGCCCCACACAGTAATGCCTCTGACACCATATTATGCCCCCACATTAATACCCTTATCATATTATGCCCCACACAGTAATTATTATAGTACAATAGTACTTAGTATAATAGTACTTTAAATTAGGGTTCTGCTCGTCAGGGGATTTTCCCGCAATCCCAGTTCGCGCCTGCCTGCTTCAAATTAAAACTACAGTAAACCTCGCTCCCAAAATGGCCGCCGCCTCAGAGGCTCCTCCTCTAGTGTCTTTAATAACTGTCTCCTCTGAGGCGGTGGCCATTTTGGAAGGGTCAAGAACTAGAACTTCCGCAAGATAAACATGGTCAGCAGGTGTAAAAGCGCCTAAATGTGCATAATGCTTGTGTACAAAAGGTGCATAAATCTAACTCCATAAAAAGAAGAAGATCATAAAGTGTGTTTAGCGGCCAAATAATTCTTTATTAGGACAAAGTGTTCAGTTTAAAAATGTAAGATAAATGTATTTAACCATAGTACAATAAGACACATAAAACATATAAACAAGTGAACATAAAACTATACAGCCACGGCCAAACGTTTTGAGATTGACACAATGAATATTTTGCGCACAGTCTGCTGCCTCAGGACACTTATTCAGTAAGAGTCGCAGATTCAGCTTTTTAGCAGAATCTGTAATTGTTTTTTTCCGCATGATGGGGGGCAGCTTATCGCAGAGCAAGGCCGCCCACTCACTGAGATCACGTTGTAATCGTGATCACGCTGTAGTTACAGTGTGGTTGCAGAAACTGTGCGACGCAGCCTGGCTCTGATGGCTGGAGTCTCGCCGCCATTTTTCGATCAGAAAATGTAATTTCCCCAATGCCACCCCGAAAATGCACAGTCGCCACCCCCGCCTGCCCTGCGAACGCCTCTGCCTGTAAGTTAGGCAGAGGCGTTCGCAGTTAATGTGACCCAATCGCATTAACTAAGCGCACAGGACGGGACCTGTGCGTGGACAGTGCTGCCGCCGGGGTTAATGAGGTCACATTAATTAGCTGAATAACCCCCTCAGTTTTTATGATGGCAATTTGCACATACTCCAGAATGTCATGAAGAGAGATCAGATGAATTGCAATTAATTGCAAAGTCCCTCTTTGCCATGAGAAACTGAACTTATTCCCAAAAACATTCCCACTGCATTTCAGCCGTGCCACAAAAGGACCAGATGACATTATTTCAGTGATTCTCTCGTTAACACAGGTGAGAGTGTTGACGAGGACAAGACTGGAGATCACTCTGTCATGCTGATTGAATTAGAATAACAGACTGGAAGCTTTAAAAGGAGGGTGGTGCTTGAAATCGTTGTTCTTCCTCTGTTAACCATGGTTACCTGCAAGGAAACACGTGCAGTCATCAATGCTTTGCACAAAAAGGGCTTCACAGGCAAGGATATTGCTGCTAGTAAGATTACATCTAAATCAACCATTTACCAGATCATCAAGAACTTCAAGGAGAGATGTTCAATAGTTATGAAGAAGGCTTCAGGGCACCCAAGAACGTCCAGCAAGCACCATAACGGTCTCCTAAAGTTGATTTAGTTGTGGTGCACCACCAGTGCAGAGCTTGCTCAGAAATGGCAGCAGGCAGGTGTGAATGCATCTACATGTACAGTGAGGCAAAGACTTTTGGAGGATGGCCTGGTGTCAAGAAGGGCAGCAAAGAATCCACTTCTCTGCAGGAGAAACATCAGGGACAGACTGATATTCTGCAAAAGGTACAGGGATTGGACTGCTGAGGACTGGGGTAAAGTCATTTTCTCTGATGAATCCCCTTTCAGATTGTTTGGGGCATCTGGAAAAACACTTGCCTGGAGAAGGAAAGGTGAGCGCTACCATCAGTCCTGTGTCATGCAGAAAAGCGTCCTGAGACCATTCATGTGTGGGATTGTTTCTCAGCCAAGGGAGTGAGCTCACTCACAATTTTGCCTAAGAACACAGCAATGAATAAAAGAATGGTACCAATATCATCCAAGAGCAACTTCTCCGAACCATTGGTGAGGAACTATGTATTCCAGCATGATGGAGAACTTGGCCATAAGGCAACAGTGATAACTAAGTGGCTGGGGGAACAAAACATTTACATTTTGGTTCCATGGCCAGGAATCTCCCCAGACCTTAATCATATTGAGAACTTGTGGTCAATCCTCAAGAGGCGGGTAGACAAACAAAAACCCACAAGTTCTGCCATACTCCAAGCATTGATTAGGCAGGAAAGGGCGGCAATCAGTCAGTATGTGGCCCAGAAGATGATTGACAGCATGCCAGGGCGAATTGCAGAGGTTTTGAAAAAGAAGGGTCATCACGGCAAATATTGACTCTGCATAAACTTAATGTAATTGTCAATAAAAGCCTCTGACACTTATGAAATGCTGTAATTATACTTCAGTATACCACAGTAACATCTGACAAAAAGGCCTAAAAACACCGAAGCAGCAAACTTTGTGAAAACCAATACTTGTGTCATTCTCCAACCTTTTGCCCATGGCTGTATATATATATATATATATATATATGTATCCAAGGAAGATTGGAAAGCAGTTTTTCAAAAGTAGTGTAAGTGTCATGTCAGCATTGTGCATGTTGGCACGCCATGTGTGGACATAACATCCGTGTCGACATTCTGAATGTCAATCTTGTGGTGTTGACACTTTGTACCACGCCCACAAAACACTGTTCCCAAGATGTGGGTGAGACTACAGCCCCAGGAGCGATCACAGGCTATGTTCCCCTCTCAGTCAGTACATCCCTATTCTCCGGCTCTTGTTGTATGTGCCGGGGGGAGGACATAGTCCATGAAATAAAATGCTCCCTCAGCTCCAGGATTTAGAACTGAGATTTCAAAACTCAACTTTGTCTGACCTCTGATAGTCATTTCTGTCTTACTGGGCCCACAGCGGCACATTAGAGCGTCAGCTCATCTGGTGGCACTGATTCATTGCAGCCACAAACATCACAATGAAGGGAGATGTATGGCTTTGTAGGGCCTGGAAGGATTTCTGTAATCCCAGTAGTGCTGCGGGACTGACTGTAGTTATCTCTCACATTTTATGATGTTGTTAGAGGTGAGAGGCAGATAAAGCAGAACAAGCTGCTGTGGTAAATTACAGCTCATGTACTAGATTCAATGCTTAATGAATCTGGGGGCTGTTTAGATATTTTATTGAAGATATAGAAAATCTTCTCTTGGGTTCGTGCCACCCAATGTCGGCGTTAGCTACTGGAGGACGGCATACGATTGCTGTCCATGATAAATAGGTTTCCCCATGCTTCCATGGCAGGAGGTCTCCGGCCAATACGCAGATGATTCTCAGATCTACCTATCCTCCCGATTTATCACCATCTGTATTGGGCCGGGTCACTGATGCCTTTCTGCCATTTCATCTTGGATGACATCTCGCCACCTCAAACTTAATATTTCCAAAACAGAATGAATTATATTTCCACCGGCCAATAGTAGTTTCCAACCTGATATCTCTATCACTGGTGATAACTCAGTAATCATCCCTACCCCACAAGCTCGCTGCCTAGGTGTCATCCTGACTCTGATCTGTTCTTTGTTACCCACATTCAATCTGTCTCACAGTCATGTTACATACATCTAAGAAACTTATCCAGAATACGCCCTTATCTTACACAAGACACAGCAAAAACTCGAATCCATGCTCTCATTATCTCCCGCATTGATTATTGTAATAGTCTCCTGACCGGTCTTCCCAAACATAGGCTCTCACCACTACAATCCATTCTGAATGCAGCTGCGAGGCTAATATTCCTCGCTAGACGTTCATCGTCTGCAGATCCGCTCTGTCAGTCCCTCCATTGGTTACCGGTATTCTACCGTATTCAATATAAAATACTTACTCACATACAAGGCTATTAACTAAACTGCACCAACATACATCTCTTCACTCATCTCAAAATATCTCCCTACCCGACCTCTCCGCTCTGCACAAGATCTACGTCTCTCATCCACGCGCATTACTTGTTCACACTCAAAATTACAGGACTTTATCCGGGCTTCACCCACTCTGTGGAATACCCTCCCACGCACAATAAGACTCACCTCTAGTCTCCAAACCTTCAAGCATTCCTTGAAAACTCACCTCTTCAGACAAGCCTACCAAATTCCGAACTCACCCATATATATAACCTTCAATGCCTATTAATCCAATTACATCCCCTCTGTACAATACACACATATCCTCACATTTCTTCTCTCTCTTCACTTTCCCATCCTTCTGATCCCAGGACAACATCACCATATCATACAGGCCACCAAGAGCCTCTGCAGTCAGGCAGGACCATTATGCAATAGATAGTGCCTATCCTTGTGTATCAATGCCTAATTCCCTATAGAGAGCAGGGCCCTCCTACCTCTATGTCTGTTATTACCCAGTTTTTTTGTATTACTGTTGTTCCAATTGTAAAGCACAACGGAATATGCTGCGCTATATAGAAAACTGTTTATTAAATAAATAACTAAATTAGGCCTATGCCGCCTACACACGGTGCATTGCAGGATAACGGGCGACATTGACTATATTGTGGCCGGAGGCATGAACCTCCGATATAGTCAATATTGGCCTTCCTGCACGCTCTATTTTCCCTTGTGATGCCGTTCCCGCGGACTGTGCATCAGAATCCCAATGTGTTTCCGCACGGTGCGATATCCACTGTGTTTTCTATATAGTCCATATTGGATGATATATTGCACCGTGTGTAGGCCCCTTTAGTCTTGAAGCTGAATTGTTGCATTTTCTGTAAAGTGTCTTGAAACGTTTGTAATATTGCACGTCCGGGATAATATCGCTGCTTATAGCATAAGTTGTCAGAAACATTCTTACTGCTGGTGAAAGTTCTTTACATTTATTCTGCATATAATGGAACGTGTGCGTTATATGGAGATCAGCGAGGGCCAGTTCTCCGGTGAGGACGTCTGGCTGTGGTGCAGCTTTACACCAGCTGTAAATGAGGGGTTACAGGAATGCGGGCTGACAGCGCTGAACTGAAGCAGGGGCACCTTCCTGTGATAACCCGTAGCCATAACTCTGCTCTCATTCCCTTCCTGCCCATAGCAAAGACTTTGAATTTTTACTAAGAGACAGGCAGGCGGCTGGGAAAGGCCATAAGTAACTGGCAATAAAAAAGCCCAATAAAAAAGTTATCTCGCAGCAGATAAGGGCGATGTGGTGACAGATCCTCACCTGGCCACTATGTTCAAAGGCTAAAGTGTCTCCATACAGAGGCGTGAGGCATTACTGAGGTGCCACCGTATCCTCTGTCTATTCCTCAAGTGAGCTGTGAATTGGGAGGAAGAGTTTATAAAACTGGGCCTGGGTTGTATTGTGACCGGGGTGCGATTTGCACGGCGTTGTATGCACGCCCCCCCGTGTCTACGTCTTACGGATAGGTTATATGGCTTCTTTCTAAACTGCAGTTTGCATGTGTGCCGGCATTAGGGTGGGAGATGGGGGAGGTGCAGCGGCATGGCGCCGTGAATTGCGCCATCACCTCCTCTTCTGGAAAGCCTGTGCGCCCAACACCCGGTGTCTGTCCCCCCCTTTCCCGGATCTCACAACGGGCAGAATTAAAAGGTAAATAAGGACTTCCAAGTAACATACCTGTAAACATGACTGTTCCTTTATTTGGGTTCTAACACGCAAGGCTTACATATATGACAGGTTCCCCAAATGAGGGCGTGATTTGGGTGGATAGGGGTGAGATTTGGGGAGATGTGGGCTTGGTCTGGGGAGATTGTGGTGTTGCCGTTGTGTCTGAATTTCTGCCCTGGGGTGTTGACAGATAAGCACTATGAATGCAGTAGCGGCATGGTGTGGCGCTGCCAATGGGTGTGCTATCGATATGCCCACTGGCCGCGGTGTGAATCTGCACATAGGCGCACCTTCGATCGGACAACGGCCGCACCATCGGTCATTAGAGAAGCCCTATGGATGCTCAGTGATCTGATGGTACATGGGCGCTGCTGCCAGTGTTACTGTGTCTTCTGACGCCGAGACGCCCCAGTCACCACCCAGGAACACCCCATGAAATTGCATGGATCTCCATGTAATTCTGATCTACATCCCCGGCGAGAACCATTGGGACACGTGCGCAGAAGCCATACATCAGGCGCTTGTGCTCAGTGTTTCACTTACAGCCTTCTCTGACTCACCCCCTATGAGTCGCACGCAAAGGGGCCGCATTTGAAAGTTTCACACTGCACATGCTCAGGAGGTGGAACGAGGTGTTCTTACCTGTCTCTACCAATCTGACAGGGTATTCAGAGCAGCACAGAAGTCATCAACTTGCAGCTAAATGGTTGAACCTGGGGCGTTAACACTTAGTAGAAGCTTTCCGTGGGGGAGGTGCAAGTACCTGCCGACAGTTATGCATGGGGTGGTGCAAGTACCTGCCGACAGTTATGCATGGGGTGGTGCAAATACCTGCCGACAGTTATGCATGGGGTGGTACAAATACCTGCCGACAGTTATGCATGGGGTGGTGCAAGTACCTGCTGACAGTTATGCATGGGGTGGTGCAAGTACCTGCTGACAGTTATGCATGGGGTGGTGCAAGTACCTGCCGACAGTTATGCATGGGGTGGCGCAAGTACCTGCTGACCGTTATGCATGGGGTGGCGCAAGTACCTGCTGACAGTTATGCATGGGGTGGCGCAAGTACCTGCTGACCGTTATGCATGGGGTGGCGCAAGTACCTGCTGACAGTTATGCATGGGGTGGCGCAAGTACCTGCTGACAGTTATGCATGGGGTGGTGCAAGTACCTGCTGACAGTTATGCATGGGGTGGTGCAAGTACCTGCCGACAGTTATGCATGGGGTGGTGCAAGTACCTGCTGACAGTTATGCATGGGGTGGTGCAAGTACCCGCCGACAGTTATGCATGGGGTGGTGCAAGTACCTGCTGACCGTTATGCATGGGGTGGCGCAAGTACCTGCTGACAGTTATGCATGGGGTGGTGCAAGTACCTGCTGACAGTTATGCATGGGGTGGTGCAAGTACCTGCTGACAGTTATGCATGGGGTGGTGCAAGTACCTGCTGACAGTTATGCATGGGGTGGTGCAAGTACCTGCTGACAGTTATGCATGGGGTGGTGCAAGTACCTGCTGACAGTTATGCATGGGGTGGTGCATGTGCCTGCTGACAGTTATGCATGGGGTGGTGCAAGTACCTGCTGACAGTTATGCATGGGGTGGTGCAAGTACTAGCTGACAGTTATGCATGGGGTGGTGTAAGTACCTGCTGACAGTTATGCATGGGGTGGTGCAAGTGCCTGCTGACAGTTATGCATGGGGTGGTGCAAGTGCCTGCTGACAGTTATGCATGGGGTGGTGCAAGTACCTGCTGACAGTTATGCATGGGGTGGTGCATGTACCTGCTGACAGTTATGCATGGGGTGGTGCAAGTGCCTGCTGACAGTTATGCATGGGGTGGTGCAAGTACCTGCTGACAGTTATGCATGGGGTGGTGCAAGTAGCTGCTGACAGTTATGCATGGAGGGGGGGGGGGTGCAAGTACTAGCTGACAGTTATGCATGGGGTGGTGTAAGTACCTGCTGACAGTTATGCATGGGGTGGTGCAAGTACCTGCTGACAGTTATGCATGGGGTGGTGCAAGTGCCTGCTGACAGTTATGCATGGGGTGGTGCAAGTACCTGCTGACAGTTATGCATGGGGTGGTGCATGTACCTGCTGACAGTTATGCATGGGGTGGTGCAAGTGCCTGCTGACAGTTATGCATGGGGTGGTGCAAGTACCTGCTGACAGTTATGCATGGGGTGGTGCAAGTAGCTGCTGACAGTTATGCATGGGGTGGTGCAAGTACCTGCTGACAGTTATGCATGGGGTGGTGCAGGTACTTGCTGACAGTTATGCATGGGGTGGTGCAAGTACCTGCTGACAGTTATGCATGAGGTGGTGCAAGTACCTGCTGACAGTTATGCATGGGGTGGTGCAAGTACCTGCTGACAGTTATGCATGGGGTGGTGCAAGTACTAGCTGACAGTTATGCATGGGGTGGTGTAAGTACCTGCTGACAGTTATGCATGGGGTGGTGCAAGTACCTGCTGACAGTTATGCACGGGGTGGTGCAAGTACCTGCTGACAGTTATGCATGGGGTGGTGCAAGTACCTGCTGACAGTTATGCATGGGGTGGTGCAAGTACCTGCTGACAGTTATGCACGGGGTGCTGCAAGTATCTGCTGACAGTTATGCACGGGGTGGCGCAAGTACCTGCTGACAGTTATGCATGGGGTGGTGCAAGTACTAGCTGACAGTTATGCATGGGGTGGTGTAAGTACCTGCTGACAGTTATGCATGGGGTGGTGCAAGTACCTGCTGACAGTTATGCACGGGGTGGTGCAAGTACCTGCTGACAGTTATGCATGGGGTGGTGCAAGTACCTGCTGACAGTTATGCATGGGGTGGTGCAAGTACCTGCTGACAGTTATGCATGGGGTGGTGCAAGTACCTGCCGACAGTTATGCACGGGGTGGTGCAAGTACCTGCTGACAGTTATGCACGGGGTGCTGCAAGTACCTGCTGACAGTTATGCACGGGGTGCTGCAAGTACCTGCTGACAGTTATGCACGGGGTGCTGCAAGTACCTGCTGACAGTTATGCACGGGGTGCTGCAAGTATCTGCTGACAGTTATGCACGGGGTGGCGCAAGTACCTGCTGACAGTTAAGCACGGGATGGTGCAAGTACCTGCTGACAGTTATGCATGGGGTGGTGCAAGTACCTGCTGACAGTTATGCATGGGGTGGTGCAGGTACCTGCTGACAGTTATTCATGGGGTGGTGCAGGTACCTGCTGACAGTTATGCATGGGGTGGTGCCAGTACCTGCTGACAGTTATGCATGGGGTGGTGCAAGTAGCTGCTGACAGTTATGCATGGGGTGGTGCAAGTACCTGCTGACAGTTATGCATGGGGTGGTGCAAGTAGCTGCTGACAGTTATGCATGGGGTGGTGCAAGTACCTGCTGACAGTTATGCATGGGGTGGTGCAAGTAGCTGCCGACAGTTATGCATGGGGTGGTGCAAGTAGCTGCTGACAGTTATGCATGGGGTGGTGCAAGTAGCTGCTGACAGTTATGCATGGGGTGGTGCAAGTACCTGCTGACAGTTATGCATGGGGTGGTGCAAGTAGCTGCTGACAGTTATGCATGGGGTGGTGCAAGTACCTGCTGACAGTTATGCATGGGGTGGTGCAAGTACCTGCTGACAGTTATGCATGGGGCGGTGCAAGTACCTGCTGACAGTTATGCATGGGGTGGTGCAAGTACCTGCTGACAGTTATGCATGGGGTGGTGCAAGTAGCTGCTGACAGTTATGCATGGGGTGGTGCAAGTACCTACTGACAGTTATGCATGGGGTGGTGCAAGTGCCTGCTGACAGTTATGCATGGGGTGGTGCAAGTACTAGCTGACAGTTATGCATGGGGTGGTGCAAGTACCTGCTGACAGTTATGCATGGGGAGGTGCAAGTACCTGCTGACAGTTATGCATGGGGTGGTGCAAGTACCTGCTGACAGTTATGCATGGGGTGGTGCAAGTACCTGCTGACAGTTATGCATGGGGTGGTGCAAGTGCCTGCTGACAGTTATGCATGGGGTGGTGCAAGTACCTGCTGACAGTTATGCATGGGGAGGTGCAAGTACCTGCTGACAGTTATGCATGGGGTGGTGCAAGTACCTGCTGACAGTTATGCATGGGGTGGTGCCAGTAGCTGCAGACAGTAATGCATAGGGTGGTGCAAGTACAGTGCCAAATATACATGCCCCCACAGTGCCAGATATGTCCCCACAGTGCCAGATATACATGCCCCCCCATTGCCAGATATGCCCCCACAGTGCCGGATATGCCCCCACAGTGCCAGATATACATGCCCCCACAGTGCCAGATATACATGCCCCCACAGTGCCAGATATGCCCCCACAGTGCCAGATATGCCCCTACAGTGCCAGATATACATGCCCCCACACTGCCAGATATGCCCCCACAGTGCCAGATATGGCCCCACAGTGTCAGATATACATGCCCCCACAGTGCCAGATATACATGCCCCCACAGTACCAGATATGCCCCCACAGTGCCAGATATGCCCCCAAAGTGCCAGATATACATGCCCTCACAGTGCCAGATATGCCCCCACAGTGCCAGATATACATGCCCCTACAGTGCCAGATATACATGCCCCCACAGTGCCAGATACACATGCCCCCACAGTGCCAGATATACATGTCCCCACAGTGCCAGATATGCCCCAACAGTGCCAGATACACATGCCACCACAGTGCCAGATACACATGCCCCCACAGTGCCAGTTATGCCCCCACAGTGCCAGATATACATGCCCCCACAGTGCCAGATATACATGTCCCCACAGTGCCAGATATGCCCCTACAGTGCCAGATATACATGTCCCCACAGTGCCAGATATACATGCCCCCACAGTGCCAGATATACATGTCCCCACAGTGCCAGATATACATGTCCCCACAGTGCCAGATATGCCCCCAGAGTGCCAGATACACATGCCCCCAGAGTGCCAGATATACATGCCCCCAGAGTGCCAGATACACATGCCCCCAGAGTGCCAGATATGCCCCCACAGTGTAACTCACCGTTGTTGCTGCTGCCTGGGGCTGGCAGTATCTTCTGCTGCTGGGGAGAGGAGAGCGCAGCACGCGCTCCTCCTGTCCCTCTCCTGCCCTCAGTCCGGTCTCTTGAACTGGCGCCGGTCTGCTAGCCAATCAGGGCTCGTGGTCCGGCAGCAGCGGCTCCTGATTGGCTGCCTGTCCAAAAGCTCCGTTTGCCTCACAAACCAGCTCAGTGCACACCACCGCTGCTGGACTCGGGACTCGCAGGCAGGAGAGGAGATGCGCATGCTGCGCTCTCCTCTGTCCAACACCCGGTGTCTGCAAGGTGGCGAAACGGCGTACCTGCTGGGATTTTCTTACAGGTACGCCGTACCGTTCTGTACCGCCATACTTGCAGCACTGGTGGGAGGGCATTCCACAGAGTGGGTGCAGCCCAGAGAAAGTCCTGTAATCGTGCATGTGAGCAAGTAATGAGTGTGGATGAGAGACGCAGGTCTTGTGCAGAGCGGAGAGGTCGGGTAGGGAGATATTATGAGATGACTGAGGAGATGTATGTTGGTGTAGTTTGGGTTATGGCATTGTGTGTGAGTAAAAGTATTTTATATTGAATACGGTAGAATACCGGTAACCAATGGAGGGACTGACAGAGCGGATCTGCAGACGATGAATATCCAATGGTGACCGAGATTTTCAAAACTCTGCGCAGCTGCAAAGTTTTTACTATTTAGTCGTCAGCTATAACATCGGTTGCGGCAATGTCTATAGGAATTGCCGCAGCTTTTTTTGCGCAGCCCCACGCAGGTATAGTAAATTGTTTGAGTCACTATTTTTAGGTAAACATGTCGGGACCCACTTCAGAACCCCTCGGGCACCTATACCCACAGTAATTCAAACTTGGGTACGAGGTCTGCGAGAATTTATTCGGCCCAAAATGACATGGCTAATTAGATATGCCCCACTGACAGAACTGCCGCTATTTCCAAGCACGCACCTCGGCTGCACACGCTGGGATTCTCTATTCAGGCACAGGAGCGGAAAATTTATTTTTTAAAATCATTTTTAAAAGGCGTTGTCTGTTAGGATCCAGCCATGTGTCCATCATCCTTACATCACGACACAATGGGGCCGATTCAATTGTTTTTCGCTGCAGCTACCACTAGAGGGTGCAAAATGGAGCTATTCAACTGTTCTGTTTAGATTCCCGGTAGCTATGGGGATGACATTTCTTCATGCCACCTCGTGAGGTGCGAGAGGAGATGTGAGCTAAGGGGGTAATTCAGACCTGATCGCACGCTAGATTTTTTCGCTGCACTGCGATCAAGTCCAAACTGCGCATGCGTATGCACCGCAATGCGCAGGTGCGTCGTACAGGTACAAAGCGGATCGTTGCTGGGCAATGGATTTAACGAAGAATCCATTCGCACAGCCGATCGCAAGAAGATTGACAGGAAGGAGGCGTTTGTGGGTGTCAACTGACCGTTTTCTGGGAGTGGTTGGAAAAACGCAGGCGTGTCCAAGCGTTTGGAGGGCGGATGTCTGACGTCAATTCTGGGACCGGACAGGCTGAAGTGATCGCAGCGGCTGAGTAAGTCCTGGGCTGCGCAGAGACTGCACAACATTTTTTTGTACCGCTCGGCTGCACATGCGATCGCACACTTGCAAAGCGAAAATACACTCCCCTATAGGCGGCGACTATCTGATCGCAGCACTACAAAAAATAGCTAGCGAGCGATCAGGTCTAAATGACCCCCTAAGTCGGCACTTTGCACGTCGGAACAGGAGTTTGGACGGCCACAGCTAGACATTAGACGGGTTTAGCTAATCCCTGTCTGTGTGGGTGCGACATGCACAATATGCATGGGTGCCCAAATAACAACTGAATTGTGACAATTGTTTGGACGTCCAAACATTCCCATTTAGACTGGAAAATTAGACGCCGCAACAATTAAATCGGCCCCAGTGTCCATACACGTAAGAAAACCACCAATTTGTTTTTTTGTTTTTTATTGGTTCTGTGCAGATGGATGAGAACTGGGACGGGCAGATCTAAAGCAGAGTGTCTCTCCAGCTGGTGTGGCACTGCAAGTCCCAGCATATATTGACAGCAACTACGGCATACTTACCTACTTCCTGGCTGCTGTCTCCAGAAGAGAGCAGCCAGGTCGGCTCAGAAGGGGGGCGGGGCAGGACAATGACGAGCAGAGGGGGCAGGGTGGAGGCGGGGCGGGTGGGGGCGGAACAGGGGCGGGGTTACAGCGCCTCATCATTTAAACCACGCCACCACTCTGTAATACCGATATTACCGGCATTATACTGAAGGGGGCGTAGCTATGATGACGCGATTCAACAAGAATTGTGTCATCGACTGCCTGGACCGCCCACTTTACTCTCAAAGTGGGCGGCTGGGCAGGGCGGAACAGAAGAACCGGGAGACTTGCCTGTTCTTCCGGGGGGGCGGTAGGGTCACCTGATTTTCAGGAGCCTCCCGAGAATAGGCAAGTATGAACTACAGAGCCTATCTCTGGTCTAAAAGAAAGACATACTGTGTATATATATATATATATATATATATATATTTCCCCCCTGTGTATTCTGTGAAATATACAAATACAATGAATAATGACGTAGACCTATTGGAAAACACTGCCTGGACGAGCAGGTTGCTCTGTATGAAAGATGACGTTGCGTCAGGGAGATGTCCTGATATAAGGTGTTAGGATGTATATTACACAACACGTCCAGATCTGTTCTTCTGCAGGATAAACCCTCGGACGTGGCTGATATTATAACTCTCTTGTGGTGAAGCGTCGTCTTCAGTCCCAGCTTCCGATGTGATCTGACTGTATATACATGAGGAAAACATTTCCTATACAGACCATCTAACCTACTGGCGTCCTCTATGGCTGAGCCGCTATCATTAAATACTGTACATCTGCATTATACAGAGCACGAGAAATTGGAAAAAAAAATGATGTCAGTGGCCGCTCATTAATGTCATGTCACATGACTTCCAAGATCGGGAGCAACACTCACGTCACAACAGTAAGACCCCTGGTAAATGCTATCCACAGCGGCTGCCTCAGTCCCCTCCAGTCATAGAGGGAGACAGGTCCCGGGGGGCTGCAAGCTGACACCGAGGGGCTTATATATATCATTATATATGTACCTGAGCGCAGGATAACCCTGAACAGAGAACTGGGCGATACACTAACTGTACCCCGCCCCCTGCGGAATATTACAGAACTTGGATATCTTCTGACACTCCACGTGTGGGATCATAAACTATCTTCCTTCATTATAGTTGTACAGAAAGTCACCTATATTCTATCAATCGGCGTTCCTATCACAGCTGTATATGACACTGTCAGGACAGAGTATTATCCGTTACTTATATGGCGCCACAAGGGTTCCGCAGCGTCTTACAAAGTACAGAAACAGGAAAACAGCGACTGACAGTACAACACGATGCAGGACAGGTACATGGTGTAATGGGGGTGCAGTCACAATGCCATCGCACCAGAGATAATCCCACCCGTGGGTGTCCCCATTGCGAGAGCGCAGCAAGCCCGCAAGGGGACTCTTAGCACTCACCCCGCTGCCGGCATTCTGACGGGCGAGATGTCGCTGTCGAGATAAAATATGTAACCCTGCTGCTTCAGCCGACATGACACTGAAATAAGCATCCGAGTGGCAGAAACCGAGGGATTTGTTCCCATTGTAGGGAGAATGGAGTAGACAATAGTATAAGCCAGAGAAGGAAAAGCACATGCGGGTAGAGGGCCCTGCTCGTGAGAGCTTACATTCTAATGGGGGAGGGGCAGACAGACAGGGTGACACAGATGGGGTAGACAGTGAGCATGGGGCAGTGGGGTAGGATGAGAGACGGCTGAGTTTGGTCTTGTGAGCCTGTTTGGAGCTTTGTAGAGAGGTGGAGAGTCGGATTGGTAGAGGTAGATAGAGGCAGAGGTAGTGCGCAGCACAGACACTAGTGTAATGTGGAGGCAGAAGACGTCACTTCCAAGTCACCCTGCATGAAGAGCGTAAATCCCGGTCCAACACAACTGTAGTCTATAGGATACAGCCACTAACGCCATCCGAAAGTGGTGCTACCTACTACTCACCTACTGTACGCAGCAGCCACCTCCCCAGTACTACTCACCTACTGTACACAGCAGCCACCTCCCAGTACTACTCACCTACTGTACACAGCAGCCACCTCCCCAGTACTACTCACCTACTGTATGCAGCAGCCACCTCCCCAGTACTACTCACCTACTGTACACAGCAGCCACCTCCCCAGTACTACTCACCTACTGTACACAGCAGCCACCTCCCCAGTACTACTCACCTACTGTATGCAGCAGCCACCTCCCCAGTACTACTCACCTACTGTACACAGCAGCCACCTCCCCAGTACTACTCACCTACAGTATGCAGCAGCCACCTCCCCAGTACTACTCACCTACTGTACACAGCAGCCACCTCCCCAGTACTACTCACCTACTGTATGCAGCAGCCACCTCCCCAGTACTACTCACCTACTGTACACAGCAGCCACCTCCCCAGTACTACTCACCTACAGTATGCAGCAGCCACCTCCCCAGTACTACTCACCTACTGTACACAGGAGCCACCTCCCGGTACTAATCACCTACTGTATGCAGCAGCCACCTCCCCAGTACTACTCACCTACTGTATGCAGCAGCCACCTCCCCAGTACTACTCACCTACTGTACACAGGAGCCACCTCCCAGTAATACTCACCTACTGTATGCAGCAGCCACCTCCCCAGTACTACTCACCTACTGTACACAGGAGCCACCTCCCCAGTACTGCTCACCTACTGTATGCAGCAGCCACCTCCCCAGTACTACTCACCTACTGTACACAGCAGCCACCTCCCAGTAATACTCACCTACTGTATGCAGCAGCCACCTCCCCAGTACTACTCACCTACTGTATGCAGCAGCCACCTACCCAGTACTACTCACCTACTGTATGCAGCAGCCACCTCCCCAGTACTACTCACCTACTGTACACAGCAGCCACCTCCCAGTAATACTCACCTACTGTATGCAGCAGCCACCTCCCCAGTACTACTCACCTACTGTACGCAGCAGCCACCTCCCCAGTACTACTCACCTACTGTACACAGCAGCCACCTCCCCAGTACTACTCACCTACTGTATGCAGCAGCCACCTCCCCAGTACTACTCACCTACTGTACACAGCAGCCACCTCCCCAGTACTACTCACCTACTGTATGCAGCAGCCACCTCCCCAGTACTACTCACCTACTGTATGCAGCAGCCACCTCCCCAGTACTACTCACCTACTGTACACAGCAGCCACCTCCCAGTAATACTCACCTACTGTATGCAGCAGCCACCTCCCCAGTACTACTCACCTACTGTACACAGCAGCCACCTCCCCAGTACTACTCACCTACTGTACACAGCAGCCACCTCCCCAGTACTACTCACCTACTGTATGCAGCAGCCACCTCCCCAGTACTACTCACCTACTGTATGCAGCAGCCACCTCCCCAGTACTACTCACCTACTGTATGCAGCAGCCACCTCCCAGTACTACTCACCTACTGTACACAGCAGCCACCTCCCCAGTACTACTCACCTACTGTACACAGGAGCCACCTCCCAGTAATACTCACCTACTGTATGCAGCAGCCACCTCCCCAGTACTACTCACCTACTGTACGCAGCAGCCACCTCCCCAGTACTACTCACCTACTGTATGCAGCAGCCACCTCCCCAGTACTACTCACCTACTGTACACAGGAGCCACCTCCCAGTAATACTCACCTACTGTACGCAGCAGCCACCTCCTGGTACTACTCACCTACTGTACGCAGCAGCCACCTCCTGGTACTACTCACCTACTGTACACAGCAGCCACCTCCCCAGTACTACTCACCTACTGTATGCAGCAGCCACCTCCCCAGTACTACTCACCTACTGTACACAGGAGCCACCTCCCCAGTACTACTCACCTACTGTACACAGAAGCCACCTCCCCAGTGCTACTCACCTACTGTACACAGGAGCCACCTCCCCAGTACTGCTCACCTACTGTATGCAGCAGCCACCTCCCCAGTACTACTCACCTACTGTACGCAGCAGCCACCTCCCCAGTACTACTCACCTACTGTACGCAGCAGCCACCTCCCCAGTACTACTCACCTACTGTATGCAGCAGCCACCTCCCCAGTACTACTCACCTACTGTACACAGGAGCCACCTCCCCAGTACTACTCACCTACTGTACACAGAAGCCACCTCCCCAGTACTACTCACCTACTGTACACAGCAGCCACCTCCCCAGAACTACTCACCTACTGTACACAGGAGCCACCTCCCGGTACTACTCACCTACTGTACACAGCAGCCACCTCCCCAGTACTACTCACCTACTGTACACAGCAGCCACCTCCCCAGTACTGCTCACCTACTGTACACAGCAGCCACCTCCCCAGTACTACTCACCTACTGTACAAAGGAGCCACCTCCCGGTACTACTCACCTACTGTATGCAGCAGCCACCTCCCCAGTACTACTCACCTACTGTACAGAGCAGCCACCTCCCCAGTACTACTCACCTACTGTACACAGGAGCCACCTCCCGGTACTACTCACCTACTGTACACAGGAGCCACCTCCCCAGTACTACTCACCTACTGTACACAGCAGCCACCTCCCCAGTACTACTCACCTACTGTACACAGCAGCCACCTCCCCAGTACTACTCACCTACTGTATGCAGCAGCCACCTCCCGGTACTACTCACCTACTGTATGCAGCAGCCACCTCCCGGTACTACTCACCTACTGTACAGAGCAGCCACCTCCCCAGTACTACTCACCTACTGTATGCAGTAGCCACCTCCCCAGTACTACTCACCTACTGTACACAGCAGCCACCTCCCCAGTACTACTCACCTACTGTACACAGGAGCCACCTCCCCAGTACTGCTCACCTACTGTATGCAGCAGCCACCTCCCCAGTACTACTTACCTACTGTACACAGCAGCCACCTCACCAGTACTACTCACCTACTGTACACAGCAGCCACCTCACCAGTACTACTTACCTACTGTACGCAGCAGCCACCTCCCGGTACTACTCACCTACTGTACAGAGCAGCCACCTCCCCAGTACTACTCACCTACTGTATGCAGCAGCCACCTCCCCAGTACTACTCACCTACTGTACACAGGAGCCACCTCCCAGTAATACTCACCTACTGTATGCAGCAGCCACCTCCCCAGTACTACTCACCTACTATATGCAGCAGCCACCTCCCCAGTACTACTCACCTACTGTACGCAGCAGCCAACTCCCGGTACTACTCACCTACTGTACGCAGCAGCCACCTCCCCGGTACTGCTCACCTACTGTACACAGGAGCCACCTCCCAGTAATACTCACCTACTGTATGCAGCAGCCACCTCCCCAGTACTACTCACCTACTGTACACAGGAGCCACCTCCCAGTAATACTCACCTACTGTATGCAGCAGCCACCTCCCCAGTACTACTCACCTACTGTATGCAGCAGCCACCTCCCCAGTACTACTCACCTACTGTACACAGGAGCCACCTCCCAGTAATACTCACCTACTGTATGCAGCAGCCACCTCCCCAGTACTACTCACCTACTGTACACAGCAGCCACCTCCCCAGTACTACTCACCTACTGTATGCAGCAGCCACCTCCCCAGTACTACTCACCTACTGTATGCAGCAGCCACCTCCCCAGTACTACTCACCTACTGTACACAGCAGCCACCTCCCCAGTACTACTCACCTACTGTATGCAGCAGCCACCTCCCCAGTACTACTCACCTACTGTATGCAGCAGCCACCTCCACAGTACTACTCACCTACTGTACGCAGCAGCCACCTGCCAGTACTACTCACCTACTGTACGCAGCAGCCACCTTCCCAGTACTACTCACCTACTGTACACAGGAGCCACCTCCCCAGTACTGCTCACCTACTGTATGCAGCAGCCACCACCCCAGTACTACTCACCTACTGTACACAGGAGCCACCTCCCAGTAATACTCACCTACTGTATGCAGCAGCCACCTCCCCAGTACTACTCACCTACTGTATGCAGCAGCCACCTCCCCAGTACTACTCACCTACTGTACACAGGAGCCACCTCCCAGTAATACTCACCTACTGTATGCAGCAGCCACCTCCCCAGTACTACTCACCTACTGTATGCAGCAGCCACCTCCCCAGTACTACTCACCTACTGTATGCAGCAGCCACCTCCCCAGTACTACTCACCTACTGTACGCAGCAGCCAACTCCCGGTACTACTCACCTACTGTACGCAGCAGCCACCTCCCCGGTACTGCTCACCTACTGTACACAGGAGCCACCTCCCCAGTACTACTCACCTACTGTACACAGCAGCCACCTTCCCAGTACTACTCACCTACTGTATGCAGCAGCCACCTCCCCAGTACTACTCACCTACTGTACACAGGAGCCACCTCCCAGTAATACTCACCTACTGTATGCAGCAGCCACCTCCCCAGTACTACTCACCTACTGTATGTAGCAGCCACCTCCCCAGTACTGCTCACCTACTGTACACAGCAGCCACCTCCCCGGTACTACTCACCTACTGTATGCAGCAGTCACCTCCCCAGTACTACTCACCTACTGTATGCAGCAGCCACCTCCCCAGTACTACTCACCTACTGTATGCAGCAGCCACCTCCCCAGTACTACTCACCTACTGTATGCAGCAGCCACCTCCCCAGTATTACTCACCTACTGTACGCAGCAGCCACCTCCCCAGTACTGCTCACCTACTGTACACAGCAGCCACCTCCCCGGTACTACTCACCTACTGTACGCAGCAGTCACCTCGCCAGTACTACTCACCTACTGTACGCAGCAGCCACCTCCAGGTACTACTCACCTACTGTACGCAGCAGTCACCTCCCCAGTACTACTCACCTACTGTACACAGCAGCCACCTCCCCGGTACTACTCACCTACTGTATGCAGCAGCCACCTCCCGGTACTACTCACCTACTGTATGCAGCAGCCACCTCCCCAGTACTACTCACCTACTGTATGCAGCAGCCTCCTCTCCAGTACTACTCACCTACTGTATGCAGCAGCCACCTCCCCAGTACTACTCACCTACTGTCCGCAGCAGTCACCTCCCCAGTACTACTCACCTACTGCACACAGCAGCCACCTCCCCGGTACTACTCACCTACTGTATGCAGCAGCCACCTCCCGGTACTACTCACCTACTGTACGCAGCAGCCACCTCCCCAGTACTACTCACCTACTGTATGCAGCAGCCACCTCTCCAGTACTACTCACCTACTGTACGCAGCAGCCACCTCCCCAGTACTACTCACCTACTGTATGCAGCAGCCACCTCTCCAGTACTACTCACCTACTGTATGCAGCAGCCACCTCCTGGTACTACTCACCTACTGTACGCAGCAGTCACCTCCCCAGTACTACTCACCTACTGTACGCAGCAGCCACCTCCCCAGTACTAACCTACTGTACACAGCAGCCACCTCCCCAGTACTACTCACCTACTGTACACAGGAGCCACCTCCCCAGTACTACTCACCTACTGTATGCAGCAGCCACCTCCCCAGTACTACTCACCTACTGTATGCAGCAGCCACCTCCCCAGTACTACTCACCTACTGTATGCATCAGTCACCTCCCCAGTACTACTCACCTACTGTATACAGCAGCCACCTCCCAGTACTACTCACCTACTGTACACAGCAGCCACCTCCCCAGTACTACTCACCTACTGTATGCAGCAGCCACCTCCCCGGTACTACTCACCTACTGTATGCAGCAGCCATCTCCCCAGTACTACTCACCTACTGTATGCAGCAGCCACCTCCCCAGTACTACTCACCTACTGTATGCAGCAGCCACCTCCCCAGTACTACTCACCTACTGTATGTAGCAGCCACCTCCCCAGTACTACTCACCTACTGTACACAGCAGCCACCTCCCCAGTACTACTCACCTACTGAACGCAGCAGCCACCTCCCCAGTACTACTCACCTACTGTATGCAGCAGCCACCTCCCCAGTACTACTCACCTACTGTACACAGCAGCCACCTCCCCAGTACTACCACCTACTGTACGCAGCAGCCACCTCCCCAGTACTAACCTACTGTACACAGCAGCCACCTCCCCAGTACTACTCACCTACTGTACACAGGAGCCACCTCCCCAGTACTACTCACCTACTGTATGCAGCAGCCACCTCCCCAGTACTACTCACCTACTGTATGCAGCAGCCACCTCCCCAGTACTACTCACCTACTGTATGCATCAGTCACCTCCCCAGTACTACTCACCTACTGTATACAGCAGCCACCTCCCAGTACTACTCACCTACTGTACACAGCAGCCACCTCCCCAGTACTACTCACCTACTGTATGCAGCAGCCACCTCCCCGGTACTACTCACCTACTGTATGCAGCAGCCATCTCCCCAGTACTACTCACCTACTGTACACAGCAGCCACCTCCCCAGTACTACTCACCTACTGTATGCAGCAGCCACCTCCCCGGTACTACTCACCTACTGTATGTAGCAGCCACCTCCCCAGTACTACTCACCTACAGCATGCAGCAGCCACCTCCCCGGTACTACTCACCTACTGTATGTAGCAGCCACATCCCCAGTACTACTCACCTACTGTATGCAGCAGCCATCTCCCCTGTACTACTCACCTACTGTATGCAGCAGCCACCTCCCCAGTACTACTCACCTACTGTATGCAGCAGCCACCTCCCCAGTACTACTCACCTACTGTATGCAGCAGCCACCTCCCCAGTACTACTTACCTACTGTATGCATCAGTCACCTCCCCAGTACTACTCACCTACTGTATACAGCAGCCACCTCCCAGTACTACTCACCTACTGTACACAGCAGCCACCTCCCCAGTACTACTCACCTACTGTATGCAGCAGCCACCTCCCCAGTACTACTCACCTACTGTATGCAGCAGCCATCTCCTCAGTACTACTCACCTACTGTATGCAGCAGCCACCTCCCCAGTACTTCTCACCTACTGTATGCAGCAGCCACCTCCCCAGTACTACTCACCTACTGTATGCAGCAGCCACCTCCCCAGTACTACTCACCTACTGTACACAGGAGCCACCTCCCCAGTACTACTCACCTACTGTACACAGCAGCCACCTCCCCACCTCACCTACTGTACGCAGCAGCCACCTCCCCAGTACTACTCACCTACTGTATGCAGCAGCCACCTCCCCAGTACTACTCACCTACTGTACACAGCAGCCACCTCCCCGGTACTACTCACCTACTGTACACAGGAGCCACCTCCCCAGTACTACTCACCTACTGTACACAGCAGCCACCTCCCCAGTACTACTCACCTACTGTACAGAGCAGCCACCTCCCCAGTACTACTCACCTACTGTATGCAGCAGCCACCTCCCGGTACTACTCACCTACTGTACGCAGCAGCCACCTCCCCAGTACTACTCACCTACTGTATGCAGCAGCCACCTCTCCAGTACTACTCACCTACTGTACACAGCAGCCATCTCCCCAGTACTACTCACCTACTGTACAGAGCAGCCACCTCCCCAGTACTACTCACCTACTGTATGCAGCAGCCACCTCCCGGTACTACTCACCTACTGTACGCAGCAGCCACCTCCCCAGTACTACTCACCTACTGTATGCAGCAGCCACCTCTCCAGTACTACTCACCTACTGTACACAGCAGCCATCTCCCCAGTACTACTCACCTACTGTATGCAGCAGCCACCTCTCCAGTACTACTCACCTACTGTACACAGCAGCCACCTCCCCAGTACTACTCACCTACTGTATGCAGCAGCCACCTCCCGGTACTACTCACCTACTGTACGCAGCAGCCACCTCCCCAGTACTACTCACCTACTGTATGCAGCAGCCACCTCTCCAGTACTACTCACCTACTGTACGCAGCAGTCACCTCCCCAGTACTACTCACCTACTGTATGCAGCAGCCACCTACCCAGTACTACTCACCTACTGCATGCAGCAGCCACCTCTCCTACTGTATGCAGCAGCCACCTTCCCAGTACTACTCACCTACTGTACGCAGCAGTCACCTCCCCAGTACTACTCACCTACTGTACGCAGCAGCCACCTACCCAGTACTACTCACCTACTGTACGCAGCAGTCACCTCCCCGGTACTACTCACCTACTGTATGCAGCAGCCATCTCCCCAGTACTACTCACCTACTGTACGCAGCAGCCAACTCCCCAGTACTACTCACCTACTGTACGCAGCAGCCACCTCCCCAGTACTACTCACCTACTGTACACAGCAGCCACCTCCCCAGTACTGCTCACCTACTGTATGCAGCAGCCACCTTCCCAGTACTACTCACCTACTGTACGCAGCAGCCACCTCCACAGTACTACTCACCTACTGTACGCAGCAGTCACCTCCCCGGAACTACTCACCTACTGTATGCAGCAGCCTTCTCCCCAGTACTACTCACCTACTGTACGCAGCAGCCAACTCCCCAGTACTACTCACCTACTGTACGCAGCAGCCACCTCCCCAGTACTGCTCACCTACTGTATGCAGCAGCCACCTCCCCAGTACTACTCACCTACTGTACACAGCAGCCACCTCCCCAGTACTACTCACCTACTGTACACAGCAGCCACCTCCCCAGTACTACTCACCTACTGTATGCAGCAGCCACCTCCCCAGTACTACTCACCTACTGTATGCAGCAGCCACCTCCTCAGTACTACTCACCTACTGTACACAGGAGCCACCTCCCCAGTACTACTCACCTACTGTACACAGCAGCCACCTCCCCAGTACTACTCACCTACTGTACACAGCAGCCACCTCCCCAGTACTACTCACCTACTGTATGCAGCAGCCACCTCCCCAGTACTTCTCATCTACTGTACACAGGAGCCACCTCCCCAGTACTACTCACCTACTGTACACAGCAGCCACCTCCCCAGTACTACTCACCTACTGTATGCAGCAGCCACCTCCCCAGTACTACTCACCTACTGTACACAGGAGCCACCTCCCCAGTACTACTCACCTACTGTACACAGCAGCCACGTCCCCAGTACTACTCACCTACTGTATGCAGCAGCCACCTACCCAGTACTACTCACCTACTGTATGCAGCAGCCACCTCCCCAGTACTACTCACCTACTGTACGCAGCAGCCACCTCCCCAGTACTACTTACCTACTGTACGCAGCAGCCACCTCCCGGTACTACTCACCTACTGTACAGAGCAGCCACCTCCCCAGTACTACTCACCTACTGTATGCAGCAGCCACCTCCCCAGTACTACTCACCTACTGTACACAGCAGCCACCTCCCCAGTACTACTTACCTACTGTACAGAGCAGCCACCTCCCCAGTACTACTCACCTACTGTACACAGCAGCCACCTCCCCAGTACTACTCACCTACTGTATGCAGCAGCCACCTACCCAGTACTACTCACCTACTGTATGCAGCAGCCACCTACCCAGTACTACTTACCTACTGTATGCAGCAGCATGTGGATTTCTCTCTAGTGTTGCCACTAGCTAGTGCATGGATAATCTAATATATAAAAATGAAAATCTGTCCTTCTGTCTTTCTATACAAATCCACAGTTTACAAGCGAAGATCGTGAAATTTCACATACAAGCGTATTAAAACATGGCGGAGGCAACTAAAACAATTTGAAATCCCTAGCACCCCTAGGGGGCAGACAGCAGCACAGAGTATATCAGGTGACAGCATAACTCCGGAATTGCTGGAGCAATGTACTCAAAAATTGGTACACATATGCCTTACACTCTGGCAACAAACACTGTGGGAGGAAGACACCCCTAGCACCCTTAGGGTTGAGGCAGCAGCACTGAGTATTTCAGCAGACAGCATAACTCTGGAATGCCTGCAGCAATTTACAACAAACTTGGTACACATATGATTTACACTCTGGAAACAAACACTACGGGGGTCAGACACCCCGAGCACCCCTAGGGGTGGGACAGCAGCACAGAGTATGCCAGCAGCCAGCAAAACTGTGGAAGGCCTGGAGCAATTTACACCAAACTTGGTACACATCTCACTTACTATCTGAGAACAAACTCTGTGGGGATAAACACCCCTAGCACCCCTAGGGGTGGGGCAGCGGCACAGAGTATTTCAGGAGACAGCATAACTCCAGAATGCCTAGACCAATTAACAACAAACTTGGTACACATATGATTTACAAGCTGGAAACAAACACTGTGGGGGTAAGACATCCCTGTCACACCTAGGGTTGAGGCAGCAGCACAGAGTTTTTCAGCAGACAGCATAACTCTGGAATGCCTGGAACAATTTACACCAAACTTGCTACACATTTTACTTACACTCTGGGAACAAACACTGTGGGGGTAGCACACCACTAGCACCCCTAGGGGTGGGCCAGCAGCACAGAGTATATCAGGACATGCATGATATGTCAGTGATGACAGGGCTGCATGTGACAGGGGCAGTGACATGATGTGAGGAGGGGAATGGAGGCAGCAGGAAGCCACAGACTGAGAGTTATATTGTGGGAGGAGCAGGGTCCCCAGCAGCACAGAGTATATCAGGAGATGAGTGATGTGTCAGTGAGGACAGGGCTGCATGTGACAGGGGCAGTGACATGATGTGAGGAGAGGAATGGAGGCAGCAGGAAGCCACAGACTGAGAGTTATATAGTGGAAGTAGCAGGATCCCCAGCAGCACAGAGTATATCAGGAGAGGAGTGATGTCAGTGAGGACAGGGCTGCATGTGACAGGGACAGTGACATGATGTGAGGAGGGGAATGGAGGCAGCAGGAAGCCACATACTGAGAGTTATATAGTGGGAGCAGCAGGGTACCCAGCAGCACAGAGTATATCAGGAGATGAGTGATGTGTCAGTGAGGACAGGGCAGCATGTGACAGAGGCAGTGACATGATATGAGGAGGGGAATGGAGGCAGCAGGAAGCCACAGACTGAGAGTTATATAGTGGGAGGAGCAGGGTCTCCAGCAGCACAGAGTATATCAGGAGATGAGTGATGTGCAGTGAGGACAGGGCTGCATGTGACAGGGGCAGTGACATGATGTGAGGAGGGGAATGGAGGCAGCAGGAAGCCACATACTGAGAGTTATATAGTGGGAGGAGCAGGGTCCCCAGCAGCACAGAGTATATCAGGAGGTGAGTGGTGTGTCAGTGAGGACAGGGCTGCATGTGACAGGGGCAGTGACATGATGTGAGGAGGGGAATGGAGGCAGCAGGAAGCTACAGACTGAGAGTTATATAGTGGGAGGAGCAGGGTCCCCAGCAGCACAGAGTATATCAGGAGATGAGTGATGTGTCAGTGAGGACAGGGCTGCATGTGACAGGGGCAGTGACATGATGTGAGGAGGGGAATGGAGGCAGCAGGAAGTCACAGACTGAGAGTTATATAGTGGGAGGAGCAGGGTCCCCAGCAGCACAGAGTATATCAGGAGATGAGTGAGGTGTCAGTGAGGACAGGGCTGCATGTGACAGGGGCAGTGACATGATGTGAGGAGGGGAACGGAGGCAGCAGGAAGCCACAGACTGAGAGTTATATAGTGGAAGGAGCAGGGTCCCCAGCAGCACAGAGTATATCAGGAGATGAGTGATGTGTCAGTGAGGACAGGGCTGCATGTGACAGGGGCAGTGACATGATGTGAGGAGGGGAACGGAGGCAGCAGGAAGCCACAGACTGAGAGTTATATAGTGGAAGGAGCAGGGTCCCCAGCAGCACAGAGTATATCCGGAGACGAGTGATGTGTCAGTGAGGACAGGGCTGCATGTGACAGGGGCAGTGACATGATGTGAGGAGGGGAACGGAGGCAGCAGGAAGCCACAGACTGAGAGTTATATAGTGGGAGGAGCAGGGTCCCCAGCAGCACAGAGTATATCAGGAGATGAGTGATGTGTCAGTGAGGACAGGGCTGCATGTGACAGGGGCAATGACATGATGTGAGGAGGGGAATGGAGGCAGCAGGAAGCCACAGACTGAGAGTTATATAGTGGGAGGAGCAGTGTCCCCAGCAGCACAGAGTATATCAGGAGATGAGTGATGTGTTAGTGATGACAGGGCTGCATGTGACATGATGTGAGGAGAGGAATGGAGGCAACAGGAAGCCACAGACTGAGAGTTATATAGTGGGAGGAGCAGGGTCCCCAGCAGCACAGAGTATATCAGGAGATGAGTGATGTGTCAGTGAGGACAGGGCTGCATGTGACAGGGGCAGTGACATGATGTGAGGAGGGGGATGGAGGCAGCAGGAAGCCAGAGACTGAGAGTTATATTGTGGGAGGAGCAGGGTCACCAGCAGCACAGAGTATATCAGGAGATGAGTGATGTGTCAGTGAGGACAGGGCTGCATATGACAGGGGCAGTGACATGATGTGAGGAGGGGAATGGGGGCAGCAGGAAGCCACAGACTGAGAGTTATATAGTGGAAGTAGCAGGATCCCCAGCAGCACAGAGTATATCAGGAGATGAGTGATGTGTCAGTGAGGACAGGGCTGCATGTGACAGGGGCAGTGACATGATGTGAGGAGGGGAATGGAGGCAGCAGGAAGCCACAGACTGAGAGTTATATAGTGGGAGGAGCAGGGTCCCCAGCAGCACATGGTATATCAGGAGATGAGTGATGTGTCAGTGAGGACAGGGCTGCATGTGACAGGGGCAGTGACATGATGTGAGGAGGGGAATGGAGGCAGCAGGAAGCCACAGACTGAGAGTTATATAGTGGAAGTAGCAGGATCCCCAGCAGCACAGAGTATATCAGGAGATGAGTGATGTGTCAGTGAGGACAGGGCTGCATATGACAGTGCAGTGACATGATGTGAGGAGGGGAATGGAGGCAGCAGGAAGCCACAGACAGAGTTATATAGTGGAAGTAGCAGGATCCCCAGCAGCACATAGTATATCAGGAGATGAGTGATGTGTCAGTGAGGACAGGGCTGCATGTGACAGGGGCAGTGACATGATGTGAGGAGGGGAATGGAGGCAGCAGGAAGCCACAGACTGAGAGTTATATAGTGGGAGGAGCAGGGTCCCCAGCAGCACAGAGTATATCAGGAGATGAGTGATGTGTCAGTGAGGACAGGGCTGCATATGACGGGCGCAGTGACATGATGTGAGGAGGGGAATGGAGGCAGCAGGATGCCACAGACTGAGAGTTATATAGTGGAAGTAGCAGGATCCCCAGCAGCACAGAGTATATCAGGAGATGAGTGATGTGTCAGTGAGGACAGGGCTGCATGTGACAGGGACAGTGACATGATGTGAGGAGGGGAATGGAGGCAGCAGGAAGCCACAGACTGAGAGTTATATAGTGGGAGGAGCAGGGTCCCCAGCAGCACAGAGTATATGAGGAGATGAGTGATGTGTCAGTGAGGACAGGGCTGCATGTGACAGGGGCAGTGACATGATGTGAGGAGGGGGATGGAGGCAGCAGGAAGCCACAGACTGAGAGTTATATTGTGGGAGGAGCAGGGTCCCCAGCAGCACAGAGTATATCAGGAGATGAGTGATGTGTCAGTGAGGACAGGGCTGCATGTGACAGGGGCAGTGACATGATGTGAGGAGGGGGATGGAGGCAGCACGAAGCCACAGACTGAGAGTTATATTGTGGGAGCAGCAGGGTCCCCAGCAGCACAGAGTATATCAGGAGATGAGTGATGTGTCAGTGAGGACAGGGCTGCATGTGACAGGGGCAGTGAAATGATGTGAGGAGGGGAACGGAGGCAGCAGGAAGCCACAGACTGAGAGTTATATAGTGGAAGTAGCAGGATCCCCAGCAGCACAGAGTGTATCAGGAGATGAGTGATGTATCAGTGAGGACAGGGCTGCATGTGACAGGGGCAGTGACATGATGTGAGGAGGGGAATGGAGGCAGCAGGAAGCCACAGACTGAGAGTTATATAGTGGGAGGAGCAGGGTCCCCAGCAGCACAGAGTATATCAGGAGATGAGTGATGTGTCAGTGAGGACAGGGCTGCATGTGACAGTGGCAGTGACATGATGTGAGGAGGGGAATGGAGGCAGCAGGAAGCCACAGACTGAGAGTTATATAGTGGAAGTAGCAGGATCCCCAGCAGCACAGAGTATATCAGGAGATGAGTGATGTGTCAGTGAGTATAGGGCTGCATGTGACGGGGGCAGTGACATGATGTGGGGAGGGGAATGGAGGCAGCAGGAAGCCACAGACCGAGAGTTATATAGTGGGAGGAGCAGGGTCCCCAGCAGCACAGAGTATATCAGGAGATGAGTCATGTGTCAGTGAGGACAGGGCTGCATGTGACGGGGGCAGTGACATGATGTGAGGAGAGGAATGGAGGCAGCAGGAAGCCACAGACTGAGAGTTATATAGTGGAAGTAGCAGGATCCCCAGCAGCACAGAGTATATCAGGAGATGAGTGATGTGTTAGTGATGACAGGGCTGTATGTGACAGGGGCAGTGACATGATGTGAGGAGGGGAATGGAGGCAGCAGGAAGCCACAGACTGAGAGTTATATAGTGGGAGGAGCAGGGTCCCCAGCAGCACAGAGTATATCAGGAGATGAGTGATGTGTCAGTGAGGACAGGGCTGCATGTGACAGGGGCAGTGACATGATGTGAGGAGGGGAATGGAGGCAGCAGGAAGCCACAGACTGAGAGTTATATAGTGGGAGGAGCAGGGTCCCCAGCAGCACAGAGTATATCAGGAGATGAGTGATGTGTCAGTGAGGACAGGGCTGCATATGACGGGGGCAGTGACATGATGTGAGGAGGGGAATGGAGGCAGCAGGAAGCCACAGACTGAGAGTTATATAGTGGAAGTAGCAGGATCCCCAGCAGCACAGAGTATATCAGGAGATGAGTGATGTGTTAGTGAGGACAGGGCTGCATGTGACAGGGGCAGTGACATGATGTGGGGAGGGGAATGGAGGCAGCAGGAAGCCACAGACCGAGAGTTATATAGTGGGAGGAGCAGGGTCCCCAGCAGCACAGAGTATATCAGGAGATGAGTCATGTGTCAGTGAGGACAGGGCTGCATGTGACAGGGGCAGTGACATGATGTGAGGAGGGGAATGGAGGCAGCAGGAAGCCACAGACTGAGAGTTATATAGTGGGAGGAGCAGGGTCCCCAGCAGCACAGAGTGGCCCTCATTCTGAGTTGTTCGCTCGCAAGGCGATTTTAGCAGTATTGCACACGCTAAGCCGCCGCCTACTGGGAGTGAATCTTAGCATCTTAAAATTGCGAACGATGTATTCGCAATATTGCGATTACACACCTCGTAGCAGTTTCTGAGTAGCTCCAGACTTACTCGGCATCTGCGATCAGTTCAGTGCTTGTCGTTCCTGGTTTGACGTCACAAACACACCCAGCGTTCGCCCAGACACTCCTCCGTTTCTCCAGCCACTCCCGCGTTTTTTCCGGAAACGGTAGCGTTTTTTCCCACACGCCCATAAAACGGCCTTTTTCCGCCCAGTAACACCCATTTCCTGTCAATCACACTACGATCGCCTGAGCGAAGAAAAAGCCGTGAGTAAAAATCCAAACTTCATAGCAAATTTACTTGGCGCAGTCGCAGTGCGGACATTGCGCATGCGCACTAAGCGGAAAAACTCTGCGATGCAAAGAAATTTTCCGAGCGAACGACTCGGAATGACCTCCAGTGTATCAGGAGATGAGTGATGTGTTAGTGAAGACAGGGCTGCATGTGACAGGGACAGTGATATGATGTGAGGAGGGGAATGGAGGCAGCAGGAAGCCACAGACTGAGAGTTATATAGTGGGAGGAGCAGGGTCCCCAGCAGCACAGAGTATATCAGGAGATGAGTGATGTGTCAGTGAGGACAGGGCTGCATGTGACAGGGGCGGTGACATGATGTGAGGAGGGGAATGGAGGCAGCAGGAAGCCACAGACTGAGAGTTATATAGTGGGAGGAGCAGTGTCCCCAGCAGCACAGAGTATATCAGGAGATGAGTGATGTGTTAGTGATGACAGGGCTGCATGTGACAGGCGCAGTGACATGATGTGAGGAGGGGAATGGAGGCAGCAGGAAGCCACAGACTGAGAGTTATATAGTGGGAGGAGCAGGGTCCCCAGCAGCACAGAGTATAAAAGGAGATGAGTGATGTGTTAGTGATGACAGGGCTGCATGTGACAGGCGCAGTGACATGATGTGAGGAGGGGAATGGAGGCAGCAGGAAGCCACAGACTGAGAATTATATAGTGGGGGGAGCAGGGTCCCCCAGCAGCACAGAGTATATCAGGAGATGAGTGATGTGTCAGTGAGGACAGGGCTGCATGTGACAGGGGCAGTGACATGATGTGAGGAGGGGAATGGAGGCAGCAGGAAGCCACAGACTGAGAGTTATATAGTGGAAGTAGCAGGATCCCCAGCAGCACATAGTATATCAGGAGATGAGTGATGTGTCAGTGAGGACAGGGCTGCATGTGACAGGGGCAGGGACATGTGAGGAGGGGAATGGAGGCAGCAGGAAGCCACAGACTGAGAGTTATATAGTGGGAGGAGCAGGGTCCCCAGCAGCACAGAGTATATCAGGAGATGAGTGATATGTCAGTGAGGACAGGGCTGCATGTGACAGGGGCAGTGACATGTGAGGAGGGGAATGGAGGCAGCAGGAAGCCACAGACTGAGAGTTATATAGTGGGAGGAGCAGGGTCCCCAGCAGCACAGAGTATATCAGGAGATGAGTGATGTGTCAGTGAGGACAGGGCTGCATGTGACAGGGGCAGTGACATGATGTGAGGAGGGGAATGGAGGCAGCAGGAAGCCACAGACTGAGAGTTATATAGTGGGAGGAGCAGGATCACCAGCAGCACAGAGTATATCAGGAGATGAGTGATGTGTCAGTGAGGACAGGGCTGCATGTGACGGGGGCAGTGACATGATGTGGGGAGGGGAATGGAGGCAGCAGGAAGCCACAGACTGAGAGTTATGTAGTGGGAGGAGCAGGGTCCCCAGCAGCACAGAGTATATCAGGAGATGAGTGATGTGTCAGTGAGGACAGGGCTGCATGTGGCGGGGGCAGTGACATGATGTGAGGAGGGGAATGGAGGCAGCAGGAAGCCACAGACTGAGAGTTATATAGTGGGAGGAGCAGGGTACCCAGCAGCACAGAGTATATCAGGAGATGAGTGATGTGTCAGTGAGGACAGGGCTGCATGTGACGGGGGCAGTGACATGATGTGAGGAGGGGAATGGAGACAGCAGGAAGCCACAGACTGAGAGTTATATAGTGGGAGGAGCAGAGTCTCCAGCAGCACAGAGTATATCAGGAGATGAGTGATATGTCAGTGAGGACAGGGCTGCATGTGACAGGGACAGTGATATGATGTGAGGAGGGGAATGGAGGCAGCAGGAAGCCACAGATTGAGAGTTATATAGTGGAAGTAGCAGGATCCCCAGCAGCACAGAGTATATCAGGAGATGAGTGATGTGTCAGTGAGGACAGGGCTGCATGTGACGGGGGCAGTGACATGATGTGAGGAGGGGAATGGAGGCAGCAGGAAGCCACAGACTGAGAGTTATATAGTGGGAGGAGCAGGGTCCCCAGCAGCACAGAGTGGCCCTCATTCTGAGTTGTTCGCTCGCAAGGCGATTTTAGCAGTATTGCACACGCTAAGCCGCCGCCTACTGGGAGTGAATCTTAGCATCTTAAAATTGCGAACGATGTATTCGCAATATTGCGATTACACACCTCGTAGCAGTTTCTGAGTAGCTCCAGACTTACTCGGCATCTGCGATCAGTTCAGTGCTTGTCGTTCCTGGTTTGACGTCACAAACACACCCAGCGTTCGCCCAGACACTCCTCCGTTTCTCCAGCCACTCCCGCGTTTTTTCCGGAAACGGTAGCGTTTTTTCCCACACGCCCATAAAACGGCCTTTTTCCGCCCAGTAACACCCATTTCCTGTCAATCACACTACGATCGCCTGAGCGAAGAAAAAGCCGTGAGTAAAAATCCAAACTTCATAGCAAATTTACTTGGCGCAGTCGCAGTGCGGACATTGCGCATGCGCACTAAGCGGAAAAACTCTGCGATGCAAAGAAATTTTCCGAGCGAACGACTCGGAATGACCTCCAGTGTATCAGGAGATGAGTGATGTGTTAGTGAAGACAGGGCTGCATGTGACAGGGACAGTGATATGATGTGAGGAGGGGAATGGAGGCAGCAGGAAGCCACAGACTGAGAGTTATATAGTGGGAGGAGCAGGGTCCCCAGCAGCACAGAGTATATCAGGAGATGAGTGATGTGTCAGTGAGGACAGGGCTGCATGTGACAGGGGCAGTGACATAATGTGAGGAGGGGAATGGAGGCAGCAGGAAGCCACAGACTGAGAGTTATATAGTGGGAGGAGCAGTGTCCCCAGCAGCACAGAGTATATCAGGAGATGAGTGATGTGTTAGTGATGACAGGGCTGCATGTGACAGGCGCAGTGACATGATGTGAGGAGGGGAATGGAGGCAGCAGGAAGCCACAGACTGAGAGTTATATAGTGGGAGGAGCAGGGTCCCCAGCAGCACAGAGTATAAAAGGAGATGAGTGATGTGTTAGTGATGACAGGGCTGCATGTGACAGGCGCAGTGACATGATGTGAGGAGGGGAATGGAGGCAGCAGGAAGCCACAGACTGAGAGTTATATAGTGGGGGGAGCAGGGTCCCCCAGCAGCACAGAGTATATCAGGAGATGAGTGATGTGTCAGTGAGGACAGGGCTGCATGTGACAGGGGCAGTGACATGGTGTGAGGAGGGGAATGGAGGCAGCAGGAAGCCACATACTGAGAATTATATAGTGGGGGGAGCAGGGTCCCCCAGCAGCACAGAGTATATCAGGAGATGAGTGATGTGTCAGTGAGGACAGGGCTGCATGTGACAGGGGCAGTGACATGATGTGAGGAGGGGAATGGAGGCAGCAGGAAGCCACAGACTGAGAGTTATATAGTGGAAGTAGCAGGATCCCCAGCAGCACATAGTATATCAGGAGATGAGTGATGTGTCAGTGAGGACAGGGCTGCATGTGACAGGGGCAGGGACATGTGAGGAGGGGAATGGAGGCAGCAGGAAGCCACAGACTGAGAGTTATATAGTGGGAGGAGCAGGGTCCCCAGCAGCACAGAGTATATCAGGAGATGAGTGATATGTCAGTGAGGACAGGGCTGCATGTGACAGGGGCAGTGACATGTGAGGAGGGGAATGGAGGCAGCAGGAAGCCACAGACTGAGAGTTATATAGTGGGAGGAGCAGGGTCCCCAGCAGCACAGAGTATATCAGGAGATGAGTGATGTGTCAGTGAGGACAGGGCTGCATGTGACAGGGGCAGTGACATGATGTGAGGAGGGGAATGGAGGCAGCAGGAAGCCACAGACTGAGAGTTATATAGTGGGAGGAGCAGGATCACCAGCAGCACAGAGTATATCAGGAGATGAGTGATGGGTGAGTGAGGACAGGGCTGCATGTGACAGGGGCAGTGACATGATGTGAGGAGAGGAATGGAGGCAGCAGGAAGCCACAGACTGAGAGTTATATAGTGGAAGTAGCAGGATCCCCAGCAGCACAGAGTATATCAGGAGATGAGTGATGTGTCAGTGAGTATAGGGCTGCATGTGACGGGGGCAGTGACATGATGTGGGGAGGGGAATGGAGGCAGCAGGAAGCCACAGACTGAGAGTTATATAGTGGGAGGAGCAGAGTCTCCAGCAGCACAGAGTATATCAGGAGATGAGTGATATGTCAGTGAGGACAGGGCTGCATGTGACAGGGACAGTGATATGATGTGAGGAGGGGAATGGAGGCAGCAGGAAGCCACAGATTGAGAGTTATATAGTGGAAGTAGCAGGATCCCCAGCAGCACAGAGTATATCAGGAGATGAGTGATGTGTCAGTGAGGACAGGGCTGCATGTGACGGGGGCAGTGACATGATGTGAGGAGGGGAATGGAGGCAGCAGGAAGCCACAGACTGAGAGTTATATAGTGGAAGTAGCAGGATCCCCAGCAGCACATTGGGTTTTCATTTTATTGATGTGTGTAACATTTTCCATGCTTTTTTATACAATGTTATTTATACTGTGTGTTTAATATTTAAATTAATTTTTGTAAACAAACATTCTTAAAATCCCATGGAACGCAGGGTACTCCAGCTAGTATGGTAATAAATGATTCACACATTCACATCGAAGTCTGAAGTAAAACGCTTGTAAAATCAGGTTTATTATCAGTCATTCCCCTGTGTGAGGAGGTGATGATGTGGCTTCTGTGTGTATAGTGCTGGTGCTGCTATAATCCAGCTCCGGAGTGCATTGGAAATGACAAGAAAATCCCTTTTATCTCTGGCAAAATAAAAATTCCAGATATTTTCTTTGGCACGGTGTGAGGATTGGGGCAGGAGAGCAGCCGGAGTCTCAGCTATTATCACTACTCTCTGGCTGAGATTAGAGGTGTTTGTGGCTCTGTCTGTGCCAGGGCCCCGTGCTGCCCACTACGCACCCCGCTCCTGTTTAGTGGTAATCACAGTTCTCCCTACAATTATGCCGCAGCTTCCCGTTATAGATAAAGTAAGTGAAGTTCCCCAATAGATGGAAAGCCAGTACTGTTGTAACCATGGGGGTCATTCCGAGTTGATCGCTAGCTGCCGTTGTTCGCTGCGTAGCGATCAATGAAAAAAAGGCTAATCTGCACATGCGTATGCTCCGTAATGCACGCGCGCGTCGTACGGGTACAAAGTCCTTTGTGGTTTTGCACTGGTTTTAGCGACGATTCCAATCGCACAGCCGGCCGCAAGGTGATTGACAGAAAGAGGGCGTTTCTGCGTGTCAACTGACCGTTTTCAGGGAGTGTTTAGAAAAACGCAGGCGTGTCGGGGAAAACGCAAGCATGGCTGGGCGTTCACTGGGCGGGTGTGTGACGTGAAAAGCCGTCCATCCGTCGTTAGAATCAACGCACACAAACAGTAACTACAGGGCTGGTCTTGTTTTTCACAAAAGGATTTTTCAGGTGCTCGGCTGCACAGGCGTTCACACTCCTGCAAAGCTAAGATACACTCCCAGTGGGCGGCAACAATGCGTTTACACGGCTGCTAAAAACTGCTAGCGAGCGATCAACTCGGAATTACCCCCCATGTGTATTGATGTGCTGTAGTGAGCTGTGCTGTGTCACTGTGTGTAGTGTGTGTAGTGAGCTGTGCTGTGTCACTGTGTGTAGTGTGTGTAGTGAGCTGTGCTGTGTCACTGTGTGTAGTGTGTGTAGTGAGCTGTGCTGTGTGTCATTGTGTGTAGTGTGTGTAAAGAGCTGTGCTGTGTGTCACTGTGTGTAGTGTGTGTCACGGTGTAGTGAGCTGTGCTGTGTGTAGTGTGTGTCACTGTGTGTAGTGTGTGTCACGGTGTAGTGAGCTGTGCTGTGTGTAGTGTGTGTCACTGTGTGTAGTGTATGTCACTGTAGTGAGCTGTGCTGTGTGTCACTGTGTGTAGTGAGCTGTGGTGTGTGTAGTGAGTTGTGGTGTGTGTAACTGTGTGTATATCATGGGTACACACTAGACCATGTACCCAGGAGTCTGAGGGTACAGCAATGGGACGCCGGGGATCAGAATACCGGCTGCGGCATCCACATGCTCAGAATCCCAGCAGGGGAGGGTCAGTATACTTACCTTCCCCCAATGGCCCCCTAACCTCCCTTCTAGCAGTCTCAACGTAATCCTCCCCCCCTCTCCCCAGCCTCCCTGTAACCCTCCCCAGTGATGCCTAAACCTAACCCCCCATACCTGCAGCCTGAACCTGCCCCCCTACACCCCGCAGCCTAACCCTAACCCCACTACCTGCAGCCTACACTCCCCCCCCCCCCCTCCCGCAGCCTAATCCTAACCCCCCCCCCCCCCCCCCTTCCCGCAGCCTACACCTTTGGTTGCATGTGAAACCCCTAAGCTCCTGAAACCATTTCCCCAACATGAATTCCTAGAGACGTTCCAGAGCTGTCTCTATTGTGGACGCGAGTTTCTGGCAGCGCTCAGACTGCGCTGTCAGGTGACGTGAGACTTATGAGTCCTCTCAGTAATCAGCGAGCTGATTTGCTGGCACGGAAACGCTCTCTGTACACCCTGGAATGGCAGAACGTTAGATAAGATCCTAGTGGGGGATCAGCTGCCGTCGCCTCACTTCTCCCACATGGCGTTGTCCTTAGTAACCTACAGTAGAAGCGATACCTTAACTGTGTGTGTGCTGGAGGGTTCCGGCCCTCCGAATGGTTAAGCGGAAAACGTATTAGTCATGTGTCTGCACTTACAGATGTTGAACGTGGCCGAAACCCAGAAATAATAGACATGATTCTTTGTATCAGAACAAACATAAGTAGCTTAAAATGGTATTCAGGCATTTTATGGTCCATAAACATTTATGGAAGCACATAGCTCTATCCAGAAAGTATGGCGATGATTTACAAGCCTGCGGAGCGCGGAACAGAACCTGGTTACATTGTGCTGAAAACTATTACACAATCAGTCATTTCTTTATGGGTCTAGAGCAAAGGTTCCCAAACGTTTCTGTATCACGGCGCCCTAGAGAATCAGCGTTATTTTCATGGCGCTCCGAGGTCAAAAGGTTCTTATTGAGTAAAATTAGAAAGAAATATTAAATGAAATATGAATGTGTTTATACTGTGTGTCATCCTCAGGGTCAGTTATGGGGTGAGGGACAGGATTCCCTTCTGTCTGACCCCATATTGTATGACCGTCAGTCACCAGCGCTGGTGTTACCTATTACATTTACCATAAATAATGTGATTAGGTTCTGGACCACCAACCCAGGGCACCCCTGCAAGTGTCCCGAGGCGCCCCGCGGCACACAGTGTGAGAACCACTGGCCCAGGGGGCAGTTCTGAGTTTTGTGTCATTATTTATTACCAGTTATTTACATAACGCACACATATTCCGCAGCGCTGTATAGAGAATATTTGCCCATTCACATCAGTCCCTGCCCCAGTGGAGCTTACACTCTATATTCCCTATCACATGTATACACACACACACACACACACACACACACACACACACACACACACACACACACACACACACACACACACACACACACACACACACACACATTCATGCTAGGGTTAGTTTTGTTGGGAGCCAATTAACCTACCAGTATATTTTTGGATTGTGGGAGGAAACCGGAGTACCCGGAGGAAATCCACGTAAGTACGGGGAGAATATACAAACTCCACACATAATGGGCCTATTTTGGCACTGTGCCCCCCATTCGCTGGAGATTGCACTTGGCTTAGTGCGTTTAGATTGTGCAGTATTTCAGGATACAATGTCGCTTTTGCCAAATAGAAAAAAATGGTGGCCTATACTCACACTATAAAGTGCATGCTGCAGCGTCAATCAGCGGTCTACCGCTTTATTCAGGTGGCCTACAAACCTCTACTCTGGGGTACATCTGTGCGGCCAAATGCACAACGACTGAGGCGCCCACTGTTAGCGTCCGTGCGTGTTGTAACTAGTGCGTTCTTATGTGTGTGCAGACTGACATTACACATGGATAGCGTGGAGCTCTGAATGGGGTACTTAGGGCGGTACCGTGCCCCACACCCCCTTATCCAGGTTTCAGGGTGACAGATGTGTCTGCGAGTTGACATTTGGATGTGGGTGGCGGCAGCTGATGTCACACATCATACGCTCTGGAATAACGCATTGTAGTAATGATGTGTTCTGCCTGTCAGTCATTGCCGGGTACTGCGGCCGCGTGCTGACTGCTTGTGTCACAGGTGTAATGTGTGTTACATGTGTGTGTGCTGGGTGTTAGATGTATTAGGGGATTAGCATTTAATACCTCTCTCACACTAGCACTAGAGTCCTGGATTTCTGTAGGTGAGCGCTCATCAATCCGGGATGTTTGTGTGTGAGTGCAGACTACGGGGGGCTCGGTCCCAGGTCCCCCACCTGCTCTGTACCGGGGGTTGGGACTGAGACCCTGGAATTTACCAGCTGCTAGACCCGTCACATTCCCGCCTCTGATGGGGGGTATTAATTATACAAAATTCTGCAACAATATATTCAATACAATTATTCATAGCTGACACCTGTTGTATCATATTCCTGTATGTCACTAGCTCAGTGATCGCTACATGTAACTACAATAAGCAATTTATATTAAGTTATTTGTAACATGTTGCTGCACTGATCTGCCTGTTTCCTAGGTCACCCTGTCTGTGTACTGCAGTTGCTAGGCAACGTCTTCTCACCATAGTAACCGTAAACCATGGACAGTCCCTCTGCCTGTTACATGTTGCTGCTCTGATCTGCCTGTTTCCTAGGTTACCCTGTCTGTGTACTGCGGTTGCTAGGCAACGTCTTCTCACCATAGTAACCGTAAACCATGGACGGTCCCTCTGCCTGTTACACGGTGCTGCACTGATCCGCCTGTTTCCTAGGTTACCCTGTCTGTGTACTGCGGTTGCTAGGCAACGTCTTCTCACCCTGGTAACCATAAACCATGGACTGTCCCTCTGCCTGTTCTGTTACATGTTGCCACTCTGATCTGCCTGTTTCCTAGGTTACCCTGTCTGTGTACTGCGGTTGCTAGGCAACTGCTTCTCACCATAGTAACCGTAAACCATGGACAGTCCCTCTGCCTGTTACATGTTGCCACTCTGATCTGCCTGTTTGTTAGGTTACCCTGTCTGTGTACTGCGGTTGCTAGGCAACTGCTTCTCACCATAGTAACCGTAAACCATGGACGGTCCCTCTGCCTGTTACACGGTGCTGCACTGATCTGCCTGTTTCCTAGGTTACCCTGCCTGTGTACTGGGGTTGCTAGGCAACGTCTTCTCACCATAGTAACCGTAAACCATGGACAGTCCCTCTGCCTGTTACATGTTGCTGCACTGATCTAGCTGTTTCCTAGGTTACCCTGTCTGTGTACTGCGGTTGCTAGGCAACTGCTTCTCACCATAGTAACCGTAAACCATGGACTGTCCCTCTGCCTGTTACATGTTGCTGCACTGATCCGCCTGTTTCCTAGGTTACCCTGCCTGTGTACTGCGGTTGCTAGGCAACTTCTTCTCACCCTAGTAACCGTAAACCATGGACAGTCCCTCTGCCTGTTACACGGTGCTGCACTGATCCGCCTGTTTCCTAGGTTACCCTGTCTGTGTACTGCGGTTGCTAGGCAACGTCTTCTCACCCTGGTAACCGTAAACCATGGACTGTCCCTCTGCCTGTTACATGTTGCCACTCTGATCTGCCTGTTTCCTAGGTTACCCTGTCTGTGTACTGCGGTTGCTAGGCAACTGCTTCTCACCATAGTAACCGTAAACCATGGACGGTCCCTCTGCCTGTTACATGGTGCTGCACTGATCCGCCTGTTTCCTAGGTTACCCTGTCTGTGTACTGTGGTTGCTAGGCAACTGCTTCTCACCCTAGTAACCATAAACCTTGGACTGTCCCTCTGCCTGTTACATGTTGCTGCACTGATCTACCTGTTTCCTAGGTTACCCTGTCTGTGTACTGCGGTTGCTAGGCAACGTCTTCTCACCATAGTAACCGTAAACCATGGACTGTCCCTCTGCCTGTTACATGTTGCCACTCTGATCTGCCTGTTTCCTAGGTTACCCTGTCTGTGTACTGCGGTTGCTACATCAGGCCCGTGATATTACTCAGGCCGACGCCGCGCCTTATCACACCCTGCATGTGCTCCCGTCATCCCTAACCAGGGATGAGCTACTTGCAGATTCTCCGCCATGTCACGTGTACCAGACGTGAAGCGCAATCCAGATAAAATATATAGAAAGTAAGAGTTGCAGCTGCAGCGATCCTGTCCCAGCAATGGCAGATTTACTGCAGGGATACATATAACACACAATACACAAGACAACTACACAACGTGTCCCGTGCAGTACCAAGGGTGTATGTATGTTATTATGTTTATACTGCTCATCTTCATGTGTCGTCATCAACCCCCCCCCCCCCATACAGAGGAGTTTATAAAGAGAGCGCAAGTCGGTTACTAGAGAATCACTGGATAATCTAAAAAATATGGCAAAGTGCGGCGATCAGAGGGGGAAATTAAGAATAAAATGTTGCCATGGTCAAAGTTATGTAAAGTGACATTTCCAAAGTTCCAACCAGGGTTTCCAAAACATCTCTCCCAGTCACCGTTAACTCTCACTATTAACCTCACCATTAACACGCTTACCACTGAGCTACTCTTCTCTCCAAACCAAAATAATCACTCAGAAGTAATATTTTCATAGCTGTGCTATTAGGGCACCGTTCCATAAGTGCGAAGTTCAGTTTTTCCCATTGCTTAAAACTTCCTTTCTTTAGTAGCGTTTGGGATTGTGTTACCTCCAGGATTCCCGCAGCTGCGATGGCGGTGGTGAGCGAGGACACATGGAGCGTAGAGCGCAGTCTGCGTTTCACAAGGTTATAAATTCAGTATTTCTATGAAGACGAGTGTTAATGTCACAAAGCAACAATAACACTGTGAACACTTACATTGTAACATAGAACCAGATAGAATAGAGACCCTGGATATCCCCGAATGTGACGCTGAACTAACGCAAAGCAAAAGAAACCTTGTGTGCGGCTTTCACAATGAGCCTAATTCATTGCGCAGCTATGATCAGCCACCCTGACATGCGGGAGGACGTCCAGCACAAGGCTAATCTGCCCCGCATGTCAGGCCCTACCCCGCCGCACAGGTACAAAGCATCGCACAGCGGCAAAGCTTTTGTACCTGAAGAGTAGCTGCCTACCAGCGCATCTCCTACACACTGGCAGGGAGCTACCCGTCGCTCTCTGGGTTGCAGTGGCTGCATGCGATGTCACGCAGCCGCCGTGGCCCACCCTCCGCACGGTCAGGGCACGCCTGCGTTGCACAAATTGCACCCCCAAAATGGCGGCCCAATGCCGCTGGCCCGTCCGCTCCCGCGCAGGGAATGCCTCTGCCTTTCAGGCGATCGCTGCGCAGAGATGATGATTGGTGCTGTGTTGTGCATTTTCACACAATGGCCGATCAGGTCTTTATAAGGCCCAATGTGTGTTACATAGGCCTACCAGGAGAAAACCGGCAGAGAGAGCCGCACGGGACCCGGACTACCACATAAATAACACTGAGTGATTACTGCCTGGCCCTCCCTGGCATGGCATCATGTGACTGTAGTATGGCTCCAGCCAGGGCTGTAACAGGACACGTCTGCGCCCCAGAACATATGATGTCATAAGGTCACTAAGAAGGGGACAGGTCGGGAGCATCCGGGCAGCCCCCACACGCCTAAGCACCAGGGTGCCATTGTAAGCATCATGCTACAGAGAAGAATGCCACCCACTGGGATGCCCCTCACCCTTGCGCTCTGAGCAGTGGCATCGGTCTCACACCCCGCTCCGGGCCCTGGCTGCGTGACTATATATGTATATTTGACATGGATCCGGCACGGTGCCCCAGTAGGACACACGTCTCAGGGGGCACAGTGAGACGGACAGGAGGCCGTGTTTGTTGGTGTCTGTAATCACTGCTCCATCATCCCGCTCGGCTCTCTGCACTTCCTTATTGATAAAATATGTGAACCACACAAAGGGATTGTGGCTGTGTGCGATACCCTCTCAGCTGCGCCCCGGAGCTCCCTCTCTCCAGCCAGCGTTGCTTTATATATCTCCCTGTTTTGAAGTTTTGGACAGAGTTAAGACTGACAGATACAGAGGACTGGAAACCACATGTTAAAAGGTTCCGATTTCTGCTTTTACCCCCCCCCCCCCCCCCTCATTCTTTTTGAGAGCCAGATGTGGCAAGAAAACTTTTTCCTTTAAAGTCAATCACACATGGGAAACAAATGGGGGGAAGCGGAGAGTCCCTGACTCCAGAGCTGAACTCTGGGATATTCAATAACGAGGACATCTCTGACCATATGAAAGAGACGCTGATTTCTTTCTGGTGATATCAAGCCTATCCCCTTCCAGGGTCCTGAAACTCAATGCTTTCCACGTGCCGTGCCGTGTGCAGTACTCAGTCTCATTTATCACAGCAATCATTTATAATATTCACCCACATCTGCAATGGCTGACATTGCACCAGTATTGTGCTTAGAGCTCAGACAGATGAGCAGGTAGTCAATGAAGGGGGTATTCAATTGTTGTTTAGTAGTGGGCGGTAAGTAGTGGGTAACCGATGGATTCAATTGTTTCGCCAATTGGGGCGCGATTGCATTACTTATTGCGCTTGTTACGGCCAAATCCACCAGATTTATAGACACATAAAGTGGCTAAACCCGTGCAAAGTACTGGCCAGCATGCCCAAGCGGCAGATTGGCCATCCAGACACACAACTTTTTTGCGGATCTCTGCTCGCAACCTCAGGAGGGTGTGAGCGGAAATAAGATGGTCATGCCCAAACGGCAAAACAATTGAATACTCCACTGCAATGGGTGCCCAATAATACAATTGAATTCTCTTCAAAGTGTCAATAATTTAACAAATTAATTCCAAAACCAAGAAAGACAAAATTATAATTCCTCTTATTGCTTAATGGCACATAGAACAATGGCCCTCATTCCGACTCCGAGTTGTTCGCTCGCTAGCTGCTTTTAGCAGCATTGCACACGCTAGGCCGCCGCCCTCTGGGAGTGTATCTTAGATTAGCAGAATTGCTACTAAATAATTCCCTGCTGTTTCTGAGTAGCTCCAGACCTACTCCTACACTGCGATCACCTCAGTCCGTTTAGTTCCTGCTTTGACGTCACAAACACGCCCTGCGTTCGGCCAGCCACTCCCCCGTTTCTCCAGACCCTCCCGCGTTTTTACCTGACACGCCTGCGTTTTTTAGCACACTCCCGGAAAACGCTGAGTTCCCACCCAGAAACGCCCCTTTTCTGTCAATCACTCACCGATCAGCAGTGCGACTGAAAAGCGCCGCACGAACACCAGCAAATCTACTAAAGTTTTGTGTTAAATAACTAAGCGCATGCGCATGCGCATTTAGCAACAAATCGCAGCATAGCAAAAATCTGCAACGAGCGAACAACTCGGAATGACCACCAATGTTTACAGGTTTTTTATGTATTTAAAAATACAGATTTTTTTTGCTCACTGAAAACTAAAAATGTAAATGTGGTCTCTTGGTTGGAGTACGTTAGCGCGATTAGGGGCTCATCAGACCTAAGGATAATGTATAGAATGTTGGATTGATCCCTACACACACCGACGCTGCCCGTAATCCACCGACAGACAGTTCAGGCAGCGGAATAATCTCTGTACAATGCAGACGTCACTCTAGTAGAACTTTTATTAATATAATATTTATTAACGATATTAGTAGCAGTTATATCAGGAAACTTGTGTTATAGATAGGCCACAAATCTTTGATGGACCGGCATAATGAAAGTTATAACTAATACATTTTACACATTTAATAAACTAATATTTCCTAAAAATGAAAATAACGTCTACGTCCTTAAAGTTAGTTTGTAAACTATTATGAGAACAAACCGGTGTAATTCTGCGCTAACGATGAGTAGTAAACAATATAGACAAATACAATATCTAGCATTGGCTGGTTTACTTCTAGGGACACCTAGAAACGATACAGTCACCGGGAAATGCGTTGCTGGAGGTGGCTGGTGACCGCGACGGAGTGGGCTAGAGCTGGAATCCATTGACCTTCTCTTACATCTGTGACTCAGGCTCTAAGCGTCACCAGTATCCAGCAAGTGACCACAAATGGGGGATAATGTTTATTATTTATATACTGAGACATTACACTATGAGGAGAAGTATTTGTTCTGTGTGAGGGTGTCGTGTGTGGGGGGGAATCGGAAGATCGGTAAAGGCCTCTTACATGCGGTGATACCAGCGATTACTGGGGGTAATTCAGACCTGATTGCTCGCTAGCTGTTTTTGCAGCGCTGCGATCAGATAGTCGCCGCCCACAGGGGAGTGTATTTTAGCTGTGCAACGGCATGTGCAGCCGAGCGGTACAAAAAATATTTGTGCAGTTTCTGAGCAGCTCAGAACTTACTCAGCCGCTGCGATCACTTCAGCCTGTCCGGGGCCGGAATTGACGTCAGACACCCGCCCTGCAAACGCTTTGACACACCTGCGTTTTCCCAAACACTCCCAGAAAACCGTCAGTTGCCACCCACAAACGCCTTCTTCCTGTCACTCTCCTTGCGATTGGCTGTGCGAATGGATTCTTTGTAAAATCTATCGCCCAGCAACAATCCGATTTGTACCCGTATGACGCTCCTGCGCATTGTGGTGCATACGCATGCGCAGTTCTGACCTGATCACAGCGCTGCACAAAAAGCTAGTGTGCGATCAGGTCTGAATGACCCCTATGTGCGTAGGGTGAATGGCGTCTCCTGAGCGGCTCAGTGATTACTACACAGAAAGTGTCCAGTCTCTTTATTCTCCTCTATCTTGTCATGGTCCTACGAGGGTTGTGTGAACCGTACATTGAACAATATATAGCGTATTAAACTGTTACGTCCTCGTATTTAAATTATTGTTACGCCCTCAAATTTAACAAACTATTGTATTCACATGCAGAACACGGCTAAGTCCTCACATTGAACTGGAACATATAATATATAATATAATATAATATAATATACCCTCACAGTGTAAAGACTGTGACATCCCCACACAGAGTGAATAATTGTCTTCTCAAAGTCAATAAACTATTTACATATTATATAATTCCAATAATCTCCCATCTCACATATTCACCCCGACCGCCCCAATCCGTCACCTGTACGTCTGTCTCAGGGACTCATTGCTTCTCTAACCTAAATGTAATTCTCAGGAAATGTCCCTGCAGGTAAGTGACCATCAGCAGACAGGTGTGTCCTATGAAGGGGTGACAGGAGAAGCAGGCCAGGCAGCAGAATGTCTCGGTTAGTGTATTATGATCCTGGCAGGGAAGTAGTTAAGGAGAGGGTGACTGTGAGTTTGGGAATTGCTGGTCCCTATGTAGCCGCTGTGAGATTCCTCATAGACAGTCAGTTTCCTTATTATTACTCATATAACCTGCTGATGGGACTGTGCTTAGGGGGTCATTCACACCCGATCGGTGCTGTGCGTTTCCACACAGCGGGCGATCAGGTCTGAACTGCGCATGCACCACAATGCACAGGCGCGACGGTCCACAGCGCTAGGCAGCGATGGGCTGGTGCAAAAAATCCGATCGCGCCGGCGATCGCAAGAAGATTGACAGGAAGAAGGCGTTAGTGGGTGGCAACTGACCGTTTTCAGGGAGTGTCCGGGAAAACGCAGGAGGGAGCCAGCGCTTTGTGGTAGGATTCGTGACGTCAGCTCCGGCCCCGATCATCGCAGCGGCTGAGTAAGTCCTGGGCTGTGCAGAGACTGCTCTCCTGAACATGCCATCGCACCCCTACACAGCAAATACCCCCTCCCCCTGTAGGCGGCGACTTCCTGATCGCAGGGATGCAAAAAACGCCCCCTAGCGATCAGGTCTGGATTACCCCCATAGTGTTATGTCCCCAGAGCAGAGCCCCCATCACCTGCACACAGAGCCGGCCATAGGCATAGGCAATTACCTAGGGTATTTGATATGCCTAGGGGCATCAGCAGCTTCTGCTGATTAAAATGATATGCGGCATGCCTATATTCTGTGTATAGCATTTCATATGCAGATACAGCCACAGTTTCACACAGTATATAGGCATGCTGCATATCATTTTAATCAGCAGAAGCTGCTTGTGCACCCTAGCCACATAACAATGCAAATAAGATGCATTTTCATAAAAAAAGGTGCCCGACGTTAGCATTGAGACAAGATTTATGAGGACACATCTGTATCCAAGCAGAGGCAGAGGTCACAGTGTTAGTGGCAGTGTGCATGTGAGTGGGTTGGTTGTGCAGTAGTGTTCGGAATATGTGTAAGGAGCATTATGTGTGTCATGTAAAAATGTATTAATGTGCAACATATGAGTAAGGGGCACTATGTGTGTCATTATGTGTGGCATTAATAATGTGCGGCATATGTGTAACAGGGTACTACTGTATATGTGTCATTATGTGTATAGGGGCACTAATAATGTGCAGCAAATGTGTATGGGTCACTATGTGTGTCATTATGTGTATAAGGGCATTAATAATGTGCGGCATATGTGTAAGGGACATTATGTGTAAAAGGGCATTAATAAAGATTGTCATAATGTGTATGGCGCATTATGTTTATAAGGACATTAATAATGTGTCTCATATGTGTAAGGGGCATTACTGTGTGGAATTATGTGTGTAAATGCATTACTAATGTGTGGCATTATGTGTATAAGGTGCTCTACTATGTGGCGTTGCGTATAGAAAGGGCACAACTGTGTCGTCTAATGTAAATAAAGAGCAATAGGGTGTGGTGTAATGTGATTAAGGAGCAATTCAGTGTGATGTAATGTGAATAAGGGGCTCTACTGTGAAGAGTAACGTTTAAGGTAAAGTGATACTACTGTGTGATGTAATATGAATTATGGACACTATCGCATGATCAAATGTGAATAAAGTTGCAGTACTGTGTGGCGTAATTGGGGTTACAATTGTGTGGCCATGCCCCTTGCCAGCAAAAACACACCCCTTTTTGGTCTGTGCGCCAAATGTGTGATCTGTTTCTATTTAAAATATAGGGGGTACAAACACCAAAATAAGAACTGCTATGGGTGAGGGGTGATGGTGCTGGGAAAGAGGTGCAAGGTCAGAGGCGAAACCAGCGGTTGTGCTAGGGGGCACCAGCCAAAATCTTGCCTAGGGCATCATATTGGTTAGGGACCGCTCTGCCTGCACATAAAGGCACATTCCACTGGGGAAACATTCTAAAGATCATCAAGTGTATGTATATTTATACTGTATATATATATATATATATATATATATATATATGATAATTAGCTGTGTTTTGTCTTATCCTGCACATTAGCACAGTGGTGAGCACGTCCAGGCCCAGTACCCTTAATCTTGGTGATGAATTTACACAGCTCCAAAACAGCCCCCAGATTACCCCACGTGCAGCTCAGACCCCCCGATAAAGCCAAATTCAACCAAAACAACCCCATATGCCCTTAATAAGAACCCCATTTACCCAAAAATGCAACTCATGCCTTCCACGTCACCCTCCGCGCTCAGCTGCTGTGGCCCCTGCTGCGTAGTATAATGAGGAACCCTGATCAGCGGGAGAAACATCTGTCTGTGTGATATCATCGTATAACGCAGGAACCAAACATACACCGCCGACACAACGCAAAGTCTTCAGTCCGCAATAACCGCCTGTTCCCAGGAGCCCAGATCACCCCCAGGATAATCCCCGTCACAGAGTAATCCCAGAACTTTTTGAAAAAGTTTTAACGTTGAACATTTCACGTCCTGCTTACTTCTCTCGTTTTCCTTTGTCCATTACATTGCCAAATCGTCCTAATAAATCCAAGAAACAGGTTTATCAGAGCTTGGAGAGAGATAAAGTGAAGAGAGATACAATAGTAGCCAATCAGCTCCTGTTATTTTTCAAACACAGCCTGTGACATGACAGGAGCTGATTGGTTGGTACTTTATCTCTCACTCAAAGTTTTGATAAAACTGAACCAAAAGTTTTCCCAGAGTGTCGGCAGCTACTCTGTGAGCCGCACAAATACCCCGCGATTAGTCGGTCGCGGTGACACCGCTGAGGCCACGTCTATTGCCGGGTTATAAGAGCATACGGCCCAGGTAGACAATGTATAGAGATGGACACCAGGAAATGTATCTGTCACTGATCTGTTCCTCAGGGTGGGATCTACCAATCAGAGAACTGCGGGGAACGCTGGGGGGTCCCTCTCCGTACCCTGCGCTTAGTGTCTGCGCAGGCCAATGGTCACACATGTGCACGCGGACTCCCAGGTCATAAACCCGGAATTCTGTACATTTATCGATGGCTGCCAGAATCCCGAAACTTTACATAGGGATCCCTGTGCAACCGGATCTAATATTAAATACATAAAGAAAATGTAAATAGATCTTCTCATTGTTCTGTAGCTTTTATGACTTTCATTCTGGCAGTAATCTATAGTACAGACCATGAGGTGATCCTCTCGCTAACGCTCTACCGTACTGTTCCACTACACGTGAATGCAGGGAGAACCCTCCAGCCGTCCTCCAGAAACTGCGCTGCACAATCATCATCATCATCATCATCATCATGTTATTTACATTGTGCCACCAAGGTTCCATAGGGCCACACATGGGAACACATAGGATAAGTGCATAGTACATGGGTGATTATACTGGACAGTATTATAACCTGTAGATGATATAATGACAGCACAGAGGGAGGGAGGGCCCTGCTCGCACAAGCTTACACTCTGTTATAGGAGCAGCAGGGAGTATCAGTGAGCAGCCTGTGACACCCTGCTCTGTGGGGTAAGGGAAGGAGGCACAACCTTTACTACAGAATCTGCAAGAGCGCCCCCTAGAACCCTTCCCTTTATCTAACTCTACCAGCGGCTGAACACTGACCACATCTGCATGTATAATAACACAAATCCCCCAACCGCCCCGATTTCAGCAGCACAGCCCCGCTTTCCCAGAGAGGGGAGGGGGGATCACAGGGAAATGTCACCGCCATCCATCCATCCATCCATTTTTTTTATTTCTTTTTATAAAGATAATTCTCTGACTTTACAAGTTTTTGACAATCACTCAGTTAATTTTGGAGAATAAAAATGTTGTCTCCGTCACCCCGGACATAATACATCCAATGATAAATCCAGCTCTGATTTGTGAAATCCATTGCAGGGAAGAATATAAAGTTATATAATGACTGCACAGGGAGCTAGGTGCTCCCATTTGTACTTTGCTTTGTCTGGTTCATTAACCTGCACAAGTCACTGTTGCTATTGCTGTCCATGACGTGGATTAGACGCCAGATATCATCTCATCGATGCGCAGTTTACTGAATTGCCCTGGGAAATTATACTCAGTTTTCCATAATATTCACCAAACTTCATTCTGATTATAGTTGTCCCCTAAGTGACTATAAAATGTAAAAGTGCAGTGATTAGCGTGGGGGAGGCAGGCCGCGCTCGCCCCAGGTGGGGTGTAAGGGAATCGTGCACCTGTCCGTCTGCGAAGGAGGAAACCGTGTATACGAAATGAGTCTTCATCAGGAATTACAGGGATTCAGACCAGCCAGAATAATGGATAATACATAGTGTTCTACGCAAGCCCAGTGACCGGGGAGGGGGAAGGAGAAATGTAAGTGAGTACAGTAAGGGCACCTACAGGTGTGGCACGCCCTCTGGAGGTGTGGCCTAATGTCGCATCCACAGGTACACCTGACACAGGGATACTGGCGTCTCTTGAGTTATCTTGAGAACTGTGAGACTCTCCATAGACACAATAAGTCTGCAATTTATGTGACACAGGGAGAGATTTATCAAAGCTTGGAGAAAGATAAAGTACCAACCAATCAGCTCCCAACTGTCATTTTACAAACACAGCCTGTAACATGGCAGCTAGGAGCTGATTGGTTGGTATTTATCTCTCTGCATGCTTTGATAAATCTCCCCCAGAATTATTACATAATTGTTTGGGGGTGAAACACATTAATCTCTATATTGGGCCAATTCTACCTCCTAAATCATTATCAGTCATTTACTCAGCTGTCTGTGAAGGCGGAGATGTTGCCCAATAGGACAGATGCGTTCGCGCGTGAGGGTCCCGTTGCTGAAATTGCGGTCACATCGCCTGCAGCTGAATTAGCCCCTTTGTACAATTCTCGCTATTCCCTCTAATCTGAGCGATCTGGAAACGTTCTGCAGATTGTGCGCAGCCCCCGAGTCGTTTCCTCGTTAAATTAACCTTTTCACTATTTCTTTCTGGATTGGTCAGTTGAGAGGGAGCGCTGGAGCACATCGCCCCAAAACCAGCTAATGGGGCGATATGAATTTTCTGCACCGTGTGCTGTGACTGCTGCTACATCTGCGTAAATATGGGCGCGGTACCTGACGGCTTCATGCTGGAAATTGAGCGTAATGGCTTTTGAGTAAGTGCCCTGCGGGGATTATTTCCTGTGTAAAAAGGTTCAGCTGAAATGTTTTTGGAGCTGTATATCATGAAAGTGAAACTGTGCACTTAAATCTGTGGCCTTCAGCTGCCGTGGAACCAAGAGTCCCCGATACCGTGTCATGCGTCAGACGCATGGGACACAGGCGCTCATAAGAGCCCATCCCCAGCAATTAGTAATAAGGTAAGTGATCGATCATGATGAGAGAAGTGGTACTGTGCAGCTGTCCATCCATAAGAGTGGAAGGTGAAGCTAGCACACAGGATGAGAGAAGTGGTACTGTGCAGCTGTCCATCCATAAGAGTGGAAGGTGAAGCTAACACACAGGATGAGAGAAGTGGTACTGTGCAGCTCTCCATCCATAAGAGTGGAAGGTGAAGCTAGCACACAGGATGAGAGAAGTGGTACTGTGCAGCTGTCCATCCATAAGAGTGGAAGGTGAAGCTAACACACAGGATGAGAGAAGTGGTACTGTGCAGCTCTCCATCCATAAGAGTGGAAGGTGAAGCTAGCACACAGGATGAGAGAAGTGGTACTGTGCAGCTGTCCATCCATAAGAGTGGAAGGTGAAGCTAACACACAGGATGAGAGAAGTGGTACTGTGCAGCTCTCCATCCATAAGAGTGGAAGGTGAAGCTAGCACACAGGATGAGAGAAGTGGTACTGTGCAGCTGTCCATCCATAAGAGTGGAAGGTGAAGCTAACACACAGGATGAGAGAAGTGGTACTGTGCAGCTGTCCATCCATAAGAGTGGAAGGTGAAGCTAGTACACAGGATGAGAGAAGTGGTACTGTGCAGCTGTCCATCCATAAGAGTGGAAGGTAAAGCTAGCACACAGGATGAGAGAAGTGATACTGTGCAGCTGTCCATCCATAAGAGTGGAAGGTGAAGCTAGCACACAGGATGAGAGAAGTGGTACTGTGCAGCTGTCCATCCATAAGAGTGGAAGGTGAAGCTAACACACAGGATGAGAGAAGTGGTACTGTGCAGCTGTCCATCCATAAGAGTGGAAGGTGAAGCTAGCACACAGGATGAGAGAAGTGGTACTGTGCAGCTGTCCATCCATAAGAGTGGAAGGTGAAGCTAGCACACAGGATGAGAGAAGTGGTACTGTGCAGCTGTCCATCCATAAGAGTGGAAGGTGAAGCTAACACACAGGATGAGAGAAGTGGTACTGTGCAGCTGTCCATCCATAAGAGTGGAAGGTGAAGCTAGCACACAGAATGAAAGAAGTGGTACTGTGCAGCTGTTCATCCATAAGAGTGGAAGGTGAAGCTAGCACACAGGATGAGAGAAGTGGTACTGTGCAGCTGTCTATCCATAAGAGTGGAAGGTGAAGCTAGCACACAGGATGAAAGAAGTGGCACTGTGCAGCTGTCCATCAATAAGAGTTGAAGGTGAAGCTAGCACACAGGATGAGAGAAGTGGCACTGTGCAGCTGTCCATCCATAAGAGTGGAAGGTGAAGCTAGCACACAGGATGAAAGAAGTGGCACTGTGCAGCTCTCCATTCATAAGAGTGGAAGGTGAAGCTAGCACACAGGATGAGAGAAGTGGCACTGCGCAGCTATCCATCCATAAGAGTGGAAGGTGAAGCTAGCACACAGGATGAGAGAAGTGGCACTGTGCAGCTATCCATCCATAAGAGTGGAAGGTGAAGCTAGCACACAGGATGAGAGAAGTGGCACTGTGCAGCTGTCTATCCATAAGAGTGGAAGGTGAAGCTAGCACACAGGATGAGAGAAGTGGCACTGTGCAGCTGTCTATCCATAAGAGTGGAAGGTGAAGCTAGCACACAGGATGAGAGAAGTGGCACTGTGCAGCTGTCCATCCATAAGAGTGGAAGGTGAAGCTAGCACACAGGATGTGAGAAGTGGTACTGTGCAGCTGTCCATCAATAAGAGTGGAAGGTGAAGCTAGCACACAGGATGAGAGAAGTGGCACTGTGCAGCTGTCCATCCATAAGAGTGGAAGGTGAAGCTAGCACACAGGATGAGAGAAGTGGCACTGTGCAGCTCTCCATTCATAAGAGTGGTAGGTGAAGCTAGCACACAGGATGAGAGAAGTGGTACTGTGCAGCTGTTCATCCATAAGAGTGGAAGGTGAAGCTAGCACACAGGATGAGAGAAGTGGTACTGTGCAGCTGTCTATCCATAAGAGTGGAAGGTGAAGCTAGCACACAGGATGAAGGAAGAGGCACTGTGCAGCTGTCCATCAATAAGAGTGGAAGGTGAAGCTAGCACGCAGGATGAGAGAAGTGGCACTGTGCAGCTGTCCATCCATAAGAGTGGAAGGTGAAGCTAGCACACAGGATGAGAGAAGTGGCACTGTGCAGCTCTCCATTCATAAGAGTGGAAGGTTAAGCTAGCACACAGGATGAGAGAAGTGGCACTGTGCAGCTGTCTATCCATAAGAGTGGAAGGTGAAGCTAGCACACAGGATGAGAGAAGTGGCACTGTGCAGCTCTCCATTCATAAGAGTGGAAGGTGAAGCTAGCACACAGGATGAGAGAAGTGGCACTGCGCAGCTATCCATCCATAAGAGTGGAAGGTGAAGCTAGCACACAGGATGAGAGAAGTGGCACTGTGCAGCTCTCTATCCATAAGAGTGGAAGGTGAAGCTAGCACACAGGATGAGAGAAGTGGCACTGTGCAGCTGTCTATCCATAAGAGTGGAAGGTGAAGCTAGCACACAGGATGAGAGAAGTGGCACTGTGCAGCTGTCTATCCATAAGAGTGGAAGGTGAAGCTAGCACACAGGATGAGAGAAGTGGCACTGTGCAGCTGTCCATCCATAAGAGTGGAAGGTGAAGCTAACACACAGGATGAGAGAAGTGGTACTGTGCAGCTGTCCATCCATAAGAGTGGAAGGTGAAGCTAGTACACAGGATGAGAGAAGTGGTACTGTGCAGCTGTCCATCCATAAGAGTGGAAGGTAAAGCTAGCACACAGGATGAGAGAAGTGGCACTGTGCAGCTCTCTATCCATAAGAGTGGAAGGTGAAGCTAGCACACAGGATGAGAGAAGTGGCACTGCGCAGCTATCCATCCATAAGAGTGGAAGGTGAAGCTAGCACACAGGATGAGAGAAGTGGCACTGCGCAGCTATCCATCCATAAGAGTAGAAGGTGAAGCTAGCACACAGGATGAGAGAAGTGGCACTGTGCAGCTCTCTATCCATAAGAGTGGAAGGTGAAGCTAGCACACAGGATGAGAGAAGTGGCACTGTGCAGCTGTCTATCCATAAGAGTGGAAGGTGAAGCTAGCACACAGGATGAGAGAAGTGGCACTGTGCAGCTGTCTATCCATAAGAGTGGAAGGTGAAGCTAGCACACAGGATGAGAGAAGTGGCACTGTGCAGCTGTCCATCCACAAGAGTGGAAGGTGAAGCTAGCACACAGGATGAGAGAAGTGGTACTGTGCAGCTGTCCATCCATAAGAGTGGAAGGTGAAGCTAGCACACAGGATGAGAGAAGTGGTACTGTGCAGCTGTCCATCCATAAGAGTGGAAGGTGAAGCTAGCACACAGGATGTGAGAAGTGGTACTGTGCAGCTGTCCATCCATAAGAGTGGAAGGTGAAGCTAGCACACAGGATGTGAGAAGTGGTACTGTGCAGCTGTCCATCCATAAGAGTGGAAGGTGAAGCTAGCACACAGGATGTGAGAAGTGGTACTGTGCAACTGGCCGAACTTACTAAAGATAAAGCCCTGCTATGCCCTGGGATCGCTGCAGAAAGCCTGCTATGGGTAGTGTTTTATCACTTCCGCTATTCCCTTATTTACTGAAGAACAAACACATGCATATCCATTTTCCAGTCCAACTCCTCGCCATACGCAGCCGGCAAACAAGTTCATGCATACTTATCAAACCACAGCCATGTTTTCCTCATTACCAAGTCTCCTTTCCTATCGCAGCAGTGTTTGCTGGAATCATAGGTAGCAGATCTTATATCAGTCATATTCTGCATTTATTTTCCAGTGTAGTAAAGTTGTTGTTTTACAACGTTATAGCCAAACTGAATTATGTGTAAAATGTAAACGGATTATAAGAGGTGGAAACGTATCACAGCATTTACTGCAATGCAGCCGGGGACTGAACTTACGCTGTGCACCGGACCGCAGAGGTGAACGAATCACTAGTGGTGGCATAGTATGGTGTCAGGGGCATTACTGTATGGGGTGCAAAGTACTCTTTTCCTGCAGTGAGGCCACACACCCTAATGGGGCACATTTTTTTTCATGTTCGCATGGGGAGCCAAGTTGCCTAGAAACAGCCCTGGCTATGTGGAATGTCTATCTGTCTATCTATCTGTGTGTCTGTCTGTCTGTCTGTCTGTCTACTATTAATTATAATTATTTATTACCCGTTATTTATATAGCGCACACATATTCCGCAGCGCTTTACAGAGAATATTTGCCCATTCACATCAGCCCCTGCCCCAGTAGAGCTGACAATCTATATTTCCTATCACATGTACACACACACACATTCACACTAGGGTTCATTTTTTGTTGGGAGCTGATTAAGCTACCAGAATATTTTTGGATTGTGGGAGGAAACTGGAGTACCCGGAGGAAACCCACGTAAGTACGGGGAGAATATACAAACTCCACACAGGTAGAGCCATGGTGGGAATCAAACCCACGACCTCACTGTTGTGAGGCAGTAATACTAACCATTACACCATCCGTACTGCTCAAACTATCTATCTATCTATCTATCTATCTATCTATCTGTCTATCTGTCTAGATAGATGTTAGATAGATAATAATAATAATAATAATAATAATAACAATAATAATAATTATTATTGATATTATTATATCTTTAAGTATTTCAGCTGTCTGATGAATGTGATTGAATTATGGCGTATAGATGACACTTTCTGTTATTTAAATAAAATAAATGTAAGTCTCTACGACGGGGCCGCCAGATCCACAATGATTTTTTTTAAGGGTCTCTAAAAACATGAATCTGCGGAGTAATAAGAAGATTAGACGGAGTCCGAGGAATTCTATAGCTACACCAGATCACCTCCTAATAAAAACAGATTGTGGGTAACCAGGTTTCAACAGGCTTCACGCCAAACCATACGGCGCAAAAGAAATGACACAAGGCGCTTGTACTGCCGGGATATATACCGTCGCTGCTGGTGCATAACAACTCTTCCGCAGCATGCCCAAACCTTATGAAAACCATATTAATGTAAAAATCCTCCAAAGCTGCCGAAATGACGAAGTACTAGAATATATTTTACATACACACAAGCACATTACTCAGTGATTGCTAATTCTGTTCCTGTATTATGTAACCATTCTAGTTTCCACTAATATAAAGTCATTTCCAGGGCAAGAGTTGCTCACCAGACGCTTCTGAGTACAGCGCACACAGAATTGCTTATATATCCTAATGATTAAACGTTTTAAATATTATTATAGAATTACTCAGAGAATAAGACTAGAAAGTGAGAATTGCATCCGATACGCCTGAAAGGAAGAATTGCGCTCTACAGTTGGTCCATAGTGAAAAACAAAGTACAAGAATTGACTAAGATAATTAACTAAAATCAGGAAAAGAAGTGGCAATCAGTTCCAGCAATATAATCCATCAATGAACAGAATACGCAGAGGATTATTACACCAGAGAAAGCGGATTCTCTCGGGCAGGCTCGGACTGGCCCATAGGAGTATAGGGGAAACCACCGGTGGGCCCCACTGCCTGGGGGCCCACCCTCTCAATTATACATTATGAATATGTTACATTATACCCCACAGGACTATGGGGTATTTTCTACACTGCATTGCTGTTATTAGTCTTACATTATCATGCATGCACTAGCAGTATTTACTATATATATTATTTATCAAGGGGCCCAGACCATACACTAATGGTTAGCCAAGCCTCTAAGAATGGGCCCCTACTACTGTATTTCCCCAGTGGACCCTTCGTGCCCCAGTCCGACATTGCTCTCGGGGGAGTGCGGCCTGTAGGGCTGTGTTGTCCTGTCTCTAATATTGGTGCCACCTGTAGCGCAGGAATTAGGGAAGGACATAAGTTACCTTATTTATCAGCGTCTCTGCTAGTAATCTGCCGGATCAGTATGAAATACCTACAATCAAAATCCTGACGCTCAAAATCCCGGCAAGGTCACAATACCGACATTTAAAATGTTGTCAAAAAGTCAACATGAGTTTTTCATTATTTTTTGGTGTGTATGTTGACATAGGTCGACATAAGTGTACCGCGTCCCCTCGCATGGCTCGCTGCGCACGGCACGCTATTATATTCCCTCTCCAGGTCCACTGGGATGGTAAAGTATGAATAAGTCGGTTTCAATACAAAAGTCATGAAAAACTCATGTCGACTTTTTGACCCGGCGACATTTTAAATGTCGGTATTTTGATCTTGTCGGGATTTTGATTGTAGGTAAATTGAGCGCATCCCTAATCTGCCCCCTGTTCTCATCTACCCCATGGCTGATGTGTCCTCCATTCTCCTCTGATTTGCGGATAATGAGACCTGTGTATAAGAGGGGTAATATAACTACATATACCACAGTCACCGCTATACTCATATATATGGTACACGGGTAGGTATGACGGTGAGTGCCAGCACTGTCCAGCCCATGACTCCGATCATTCATGGGACAAGACGTGTAGGTCTAATAGCAATCAGGGCCGATACGCTGTTTTTTTTAACTTAAACATAATAGCAAGCACAAAGTTGAACCCGCTGTATCCATGCGATTGAGTTGCAGATATTCTGTACGTTATACCCACCAGCTGAAACGTGAGCTCCGTTCCCCTTAATCTCTCTGCCGCTAGTTTTTGGTCTTTTATTTTTTTAATTTTGCAGGACTGTGGGACCAAACTCACCCCGTCCCCGCAGCTGTCTGTCACAATTACATCTCTCGCCCTCCTGCCCGCCACATTTCCATGTTTCAATGTCTTTTACTGTTACACAGTTTCACAAGAAATAAATAGATATGGAATAAACAGCTCCAGGATAACTAACGTGAGACCCGCAAGACGTCTGTGTGACAGGGGCTGCTGCGCTGCCCTCCTTCTTTACAAGATTACAATTGTATCCCATGCTGAGCCTGGTAATACGTTCCAGGCCCCTCTCGGGCAAGAGTCGGGCACAAACATTTGGGGTACTTTATATTATTACTCACAAGACGTGCACCGACAATCCATTCCTAGTGTAATATTTCTATCAGCCTGGTGTGTGCACATATGGAATACATATCTCCAGCGACGGCCATACATAGGCCCGGCTGCTGGAAGGAGTGCGGGCAGGTGGTTTGCAAAGCAGAAAAACTTGCTGAGATTATTGTTTATGATCTTCAAATCCTTCTGTTTGATGCAAACAATTAAAATTACAGGGGTATAAAAAGGAAAGGCTCAGCGGATCAGCTTCTAAAATGTAAAAAGTAAAAGTCACCTATCACAAACAATAAATATATTACAGCTGAGAAGGAAAGATGATGTCACAGATGAGAAGAGAGTATTATAGCTTTCTACAGTGGAAAAGATTGCAAGCTTCTGGGCAGGGACACATTGCGGATGCCTATAGCCAACACTGCGTGAATCTGTCTTGAGCTACAATGTCATATTTAATGCCATACAGTTATGTATGTATTGTGCAATACTTTTACTCCTATCCTCCATTATATATGTAGGAGAAACATACTGAGATAGGGGTGAGTAGCTGGTCACTGCGCTCACTGGGTACATCAGTTTAGGGGGCCAGAAAAGTCATCATGGTATAATGATGTACAGAAATCCAATGTGTTTATTCAGCTATAGACAGCAATAGCAGCAGCGTTCCGGGAAAAGCTCTGACCTTTATCAGGCTGCAAAGCCTAATACACGCATCGATATTCTTCTGCAAACTGAGTGCCGTGTATCTCTATACTAGAATTATATGTGTGTGTGTGTGTGTGTGTGTGTGTATGTATATATATTTATTTATATCAATCCCTCTCTCTCTCTCTATATATATATATATAAAATGTAACATGTACAGGAACTTTAACCTATATATTTGATGAGCTACGCACAGTAAATAACTGGACTCATAAAACAGTGTAACTTTACTCACACAATCTTTGACCTGTCATATAAATATTCAGCTTTTTTAATGTCTTTTCTACTTGATTTCATAAATAAATAATCTAATTTAATGGGCTATCTACTGAAAATCAGCAATTGTTGCTATGTATAGATTGTAAGCTTGTGAGCAGGGTCTTCCTACCTGTATGACTTTCTGTTATTATCTTGTTTTTTCACTGTTGTTTGCAATTGTTTTGTTTTGTGTTATCATTGTTGTTTCCAACTGTAAAGTGCAACGAAATATGCTGCGCTGTATAAGTAACTTAATAAATAAACAAATAAATAATATAAACTATTTGAAATATATGTTCATAACATTAAATTCATGTTGTTACATTTTTCAATCATTTCAAATGTTTTGTATATTAATTGATAAGACAAAAAAAAACATTACATTGATTCTTTAAACTTGCCTACAAAGTGCTGTATTAAAATCTCTAGATAATGTTTCTTATTTTTTTATTACATTAGTATTATCATGGAATTCAAACAAAATTGTGGTGGACATTGACTATCATAGCTCACTTCAAAAAAGTTAAGGCAAATGGAAAAAAAAATATATATATAGTGTGGACACCAACAAAATAAAAAATTCTGCCTAATAACTTCATTTTTTTTAGTATCAACTTTTAGAAAAATGTGTTTAATGATCCTGAAATTAATAGTTATTATTTGAATGTGCAGAATTTGTTTTAAAAAGATTTTGATTACACTGGGACAATGAAAGTATAACGTGTACGCAGAAAAAAAGATAATAACTTTTCCTTAATTTAGATGTGAAACTTTGGAAGATGGTTTTATAAAATAACCTAAAGTTTTTTTAGTTTTTTTTATTTGTGGTCAAGCAGGAACCACTAATCTGGACTTTTACTCTGATACAGGTATAAAGCGAAGGCATTAGTTTGGATTGTGTGAGAGGAATAATACAGTTTTTGTGGAATTCTATTTTAACTTTATTGCCTCTTGAAAACAGTTATAAGATGTGATCAAATATTAATACTGTAAATATAATTACACATGAATGATTTCCTATGTGCTGAACTAAATAAAATAAAAATACAAGCTATATTTGAAAGCTAAAGAGTAAAAACTTTGAAATTAGAAATACAGATATAAAATCCCCCATGTTGGGGAGGGGGGAAATATCTACTGATGATACTTTAAGCATGACTTTGATATACAAAGAGTTAAACTATTTAAAACAACTGTATTTCTGCCTACAGAAAATGATTTACTCAATGAAAGAAAAATATGCTAAAAATTGATTTGATCTGTTTCCTACTAATTATTGTAAACCAAATGCGGTGGCTGCTTTATGAAGATGTAAACACAGAGGGTTTTTTTTTGTCAATTTGGTGTAGAAATAAAGATGTTTGATTTACAAGTGTAAAAATGTAAAAAATAAAAATACAAAAGTGAATAAAACTTAAAGCCAGGAACTATTGAAAGTTACTTATTAATTTACTCTGATAGGAACAAATTTTGTAGAAGGGCGTGACATGAAATTTCATTAAGTACATTAAATGTTGAATCTTATCCTAGATTAAAGTCTGATTTTATTTGAATATACAGGTTGAGTATCCCATATCCAAATATTCCGAAATACGGAATATTCCGAAATACGGACTTTTTTGAGTGAGAGTGAGATAGTGAAACCTTTGTTTTTTGATGGCTCGATGTACACAAACTTTGTTTAATACACAAAGTTATTAAAAATATTGTATTAAATGACCTTCAGGCTTTGTGTATAAGGTGTATATGAAACATAAATGAATTGTGTGAATGTAGACACACTTTGTTTAATGCATAAAGCTATAAAAAATATTGGCTAAAATTACCTTCAGGCTGTGTGTATAAGGTGTATATGTAACATAAATGCATCCTGTGCTTAGATTTAGGTCCCATCACCATGATATCTCATTATGGTATGCAATTATTCCGAAATACGGAAAAATCCGATATCCAAAATACCTCTGGTCCCAAGCATTTTGGATAAGGGAGACTCAACCTGTATCTCAAAATTGGTGCCATTCATAAAATAAAGTTTCTTTGGAATCATTGGCGCTGGTAAAATGGAACAATTGAAAAAAAAAATGCAAAAAAAATGTAAGAAAATTTAGAGAAATAGAAGTAAATACTTTGGTGAATATAAACAATTTATAATCTGTAAGATTTAGTTTTTGTTAGAAACTGACATGAATTATTATAATTTGTTTCTTTTTTACTGTCACGAGTATCCCTTTAAAAACCTGTGCACATAATGGTGTACAGTCACACTGTGTGAATTCATGATATCACACAAGGACACAAAATACAAATATCACCCCAAGTAAAGTTCCTGTACATTGGGTTAAAAAAATGCTGTTTTTTGTGACAATTTGAAAATTGATCAAATTGCAAAGTTCTGCCTGTATTTGTTAATAAACTGAAGAAAATGCCACATACAAGTGGGAGAGTGATGTGGATACTGATTTGTCAACTTTTCCAACCTTAGCAAAAATCTATAGATGTCTGCAACACATATGGTTTTAGCAAAAGTAATCAGAGGGTATATTTTAGGAAAGGCATTGCTGTTTCCCTGCTTGGTGGGCCTGCGCTCGCTTACAATCATGTCAGGAGAAATGTAAACAGTATACAACCACCGCCATAGTTTTATTTAGTATCTATGTTTCTTCCTGTATTTTTGTATGTTTGAGGCGCTACAAGCGGACATTATGGCGTGATTTACTAAAGCCATAATTTCACTCCTATGTGTAGAATCCCCCAACCACCCAATCATAGCAGAATGGATTTGTTTTTTATGACAGCAGCAACAGGTACACACACAACAAATGTGCTAAGATATTGCGAAACATTTCTAGATTTCCCATAAAGTACCTGATCTACTGATCTAAGGCAGACCTCTATTACAACCAATGTTCCATTAATAAAAAGAGAAGCAATAAACTATTTAGGACAAATCACCACCTGTAGATGAGGAATTGCAAAATATAAGAATAACAAATATTTCTGCCAAATCCATAATAATAATTAACTTTAATTCAATTATTTTATGTCATCTATATTATAAATATCTCTGTCTCCCAATATTCAGCATATATAGAACTGCAATATGTGTTTATGTAAAATTAAATATATGTGTGTCTAGCGGCTCTAGCCCAATCACAATTATGTCATCGTTAATTCTGAAGATACAATTATTATCTGTGTAGGATACTGTATTAGTTAAATACATTAAGAGTCTCGGTCTATGTCCTCTTAGAAGCTCCCAGGAATCTTGTCAGTCTCTTACATGACTTTTCTGTAATCTATAGTTTTCCTAGTATTATAGTCATGAATTGGGGCACATATCAGCTAAATAATAACGTCTGATCTAAATCCAGAGGAATATATATATATATATATATATATATATATATATATATTTTATGTTAAATTAGAAGCAGTAGTCATACCCCAATAACTAATCTCTGTGTTTGAAGGACAGATTTATGTCTACATCCCTCTTCTCTTTTTTTTGGGGGGGGGGAGGGGGGGGGAGGGGGGTGATGTTATTTTATGGCTGAGTCAGTCATAACCCCTATTAATGAGCTCAGAGGCATGATATAACCGTTCACTAGTATATAGGGGACAATCATTAAAATGCACAGATTAGGGACAGATTTAGTAAAAGAGAAAATACAGAATGTAAATGGCTACATAACAAATTATTATGTGTTTAATCATTATCAAAACAGACACGATCAGTGAAAGTGAATAATATATAATAATACTGTATCCATGTTTATATACATATAAGCAACGGAATGTAATTCTCACATGAGTCCTTGGGAATTACTGTAGGAGATGCGTTGACTGTGTCAGGTCCTTAATAGATGTGACCTCTAACCTCCTGGATAATGATATCTAGACCAATCTTTGACTTTATTATTATTATTATTATTATCCTTTTCTAGATACATCGGTAAAATAATTGTTTTACTCCAAACGAATCACCAAACTTGTTTCTATTACATCCGTCTCCTTTCTAGCGCATGTGCTGCGTCCTTTAATTGCGTAAATGCGCAATACCGTTACAATCTTACACGGAGAATACTGAGTTGCATTTGTCTATCTTCAACACAAATGAGAAACCTACTTATGCAGGAACATTGTATTTAGCTTTGCAAATCATATTAGATATAATTGCGCCATGTGTGCGCAGTGGAGAGCGCAAAGCGTAACATCTATCAGTACTAAGCCAGGAATCTGGGCCTTTAACTTGTTGGATCCTGTTACAGTAAGTGGATAATAGGAAACGAAACAGTATTTAACCGTCTGACAGCAACAAATCAATAGTACAACAAGCGATACTTAGTTTATCGCCAGCACTTGATGATTTATGAAGGTTGAGAGTATAAACCGGACAGTTCTGTTTGCACATTAGTTATATTATAATTCTAATTAATTTACATTTCAATGTTTTGTTTATATCATTAGTTTTCATCTTGCAGCTATAAAAGGATTTAATTTATTGCGCCAAATGTTATTCATTTTACTACAAAAAGTTCTAATGTAACACTGTATCATAATAATAATAATAATAATAATAATAATAATAATAATAATGTTTCATGATGTATGTGATTACATGATTTATAGTATACAGATTATTAACCACTAGACTTTAAACATATTTGTAGTTGCGGCTCTCCAGTCACTGCTGGTTCTTCTATTTGTAGGGATTTGACGCAATAGAGGTGTATAATACATTTATAAATACTTTAGTAATAAAAAAAAAACATCAAATCTGCAACTTTATCGTGATGGACTTAATTCTAATGAATTATAATATCGGTAATTATCGTGTACTCACCGCGGTAGCAGCTGTCACCGCCAGCATCAATGGGGATATTAGACCTTTGCCGCAGGGTGACCTAAACCCTTTATAAATAACGCAAACACCCAACGGGGGCACCGCGCGATAAATGAGGTTTAATCCCCCCCATTAATGCGGAGAAGAAAGTAACCAGTCTGTAAATGCGTCTAATCAGGGATAAAAGGCTGTAAAATTACCGCTGGTGTAAAATTAGTGCTTTGGGGTAATTTGGATCATTTAGAGGCTCACGGGGGATTAAATTGATATTATTAGCCTGAATAAAATCATTTCTAAAAATAAAACCAATTATCCACCAGGAAATATCACCGTCACAATTATTAATAGTCACCAATGGAAATGATCCACACTTTGGAGTGTCAAACAACCGCATAAAAGAGGTAAAATGCAATTTTCCCAACCGCCAAAGAGAAACATTCGCAATACATTCGCTTAGTAGCGATACAGTTTACGTGCTCGGGTTTATGGAAGCAGAGGTCAAGTGAGACGTATTTATTAAACTGACGGGAGTCCTAATAAACCTCTTTACACTTCGCCGACACAAATATCCCCATTGTAGAGTAAAACTGATGGGAAATAAATACCATTAACACAATGTAACCACATGAGAGGGGATCGCGGCGATAAGTGGAAAGTGATAACACTGATTCCAGCCATAATCCCGATGTGTGTGTTGTCTCTGGTAATAGGAACCAGGCCGGCACTGGATGAGCGCCCTGTGGATGGGGCCAGAGCCCGGGGAGAAGCTGTGGGTGAGTGGGGGGCCTGTGCACAGAGGGGGGCATGGGGGCTTCTCTTACCGTAGCAGGGTATCAGAGGGTCCCCGGGGCTGTCGGATGGAGACTTGCAGGAGTTGTTCTGCAGGTAGATGTGCGGCTGAGGGTGGTGAGGTTGGTACCTGGAGCCTTGCTGCTGCTGTTGCTCGCTCCCGTTGCCATCCAATGACTGGCACTCCGGCTGGTAGGAGCCCCTGGACTTGTCCCCAAAGCTTTGTCCTTTGCTGGCCAGGAAAGCAGGACTAAACTTATCACTGGGCTGGAATGCCCTAAAAGGAGAACTCTGCAGCTCCCTGCCCTGAGGACCCGGGCTGTAGTAACAATCCATGGCAGGGGGTTCACAATAAGACACACAGGGATCAGCATTCATTCCTAAAATAAAAGGCCCGATGCCTCCTTAATTTCTGGAGGGGCACCAGCGCACGAGCTCCCTCCCCTCTCCCTCTCTCTCTCTCCCCCTCTTGTTTCCTCTCTCCCAACTTTCAGTAAATCAGTGGCACTCTCTCTCCTTCTCCTGGTCTGTCTCTGAATTCCCAGGACGCTCTCTCTCTCTCTCTCAGTGCGCTTTCTATGCGCTTTCTGTGCGCTTTTTGTGCGATCCCTGTGCACTCCCTGTGCGCTTTCTCCGCGCTCCCTGTGCGCTTTCTCTGCGCTTTCTGTGCGCTCTCGCTGTGCGCCTGGTCTCCCTCCCTCCTCTTTGTCTCCCCTTCTCCTCGTCTCTCTATCACTCCCCTCTTCCTCTCTCCTTCTCTCTGCTCAGGGCGTCTTGTCCCCCTCGGGTTTTGAGACTGGCAGAAGGAGCTGGCACCTCTCCCCTGATCCAGACGCAAGATGCGCCTCACTGTCCATTCACCAAGCGCAGGAATCCTCCCCAGCCCGGCTATAAGAGGGTGGTGACACAGGGGGAGGGTGCATGGGGGTACATGGACCATTAAACCTTCTCCATAAAAAAGCCTTTTAGATAAAGATGAGGAGAAGGGACACATGACAGTAATGTTATTAGGGGTGAATGTCAGCCTGTGTCCGCCCGGAAAGGGTCACACTTCATTTACTATGGGTGCAGACTACAGAGGGGCTGGTGTGTATGGGGGCAGGGGTGGTTATATCACTATACTATTACTGTATGGGGGCAGGGGTGGTTATATCACTGTACTATTACTGTATGGGGGCAGGGGTGGTTATATCACTATACTATTACTGTATGGGGGCAGGAGTGGTTATATCACTGTACTATTACTGTATGGGGGCAGGGGTGGTTATATCACTATACTATTACTGTATGGGGACAGGGGTGGTTATATCACTATACTATTACTGTATGGGGCAGGGGTGGTTATATCACTATACTATTACTATATGGGGGCAGGGGTGGTTATATCACTATACTATTACTGTATGGGGGCAGGGGTGGTTATATAACTATACTATTACTGTATGGGGACAGGGGTGGTTATATCACTATAACATTACTGTATGGGGGGCAGGGGTGGTTATATCACTATACTATTACTGTATGGGGGCAGGGGTGGTTATATCACTATACTATTACTGTATGGGGGGGCAGGAATGGTTATATCACTATACTATTACTGTATGGGGCAGGAGTGGTTATATCACTGTACTATTACTGTATGGGGGCAGGGGTGGTTATATCACTATACTATTACTGTATGGGGGCAGGGGTGGTTATATCACTATACTATTACTGTATGGGGGCAGGAGTGGTTATATCACTGTACTATTACTGTATGGGGAAGGGGTGGTTATATCACTATACTATTACTGTATGGGGACAGGGGTGGTTATATCACTATACTATTACTGTATGGGGCAGGGGTGGTTATATCACTATACTATTACTGTATGGGGGCAGGGGTGGTTATATAACTATATAACTATACTATTACTTTATGGGGACAGGGGTGGGTATATCACTATAATATTACTGTATGGGGGGCAGGGGTGGTTATATCACTATACTATTACTGTATGGGGCAGGGGTGGTTATATCACTATACTATTACTGTATGGGGGCAGGAGTGGTTATATCACTGTACTATTACTGTATGGGGCAGGGGTGGTTATATCACTATACTATTACTGTATGGGGCAGGGGTTGTTATATCACTATACTATTACTGTATGGGGGCAGGGGTGGTTATATCACTATACTATTACTGTATGGGGGCAGGAGTGGTTATATCACTGTACTATTACTGTATGGGGAAGGGGTGGTTATATCACTATACTATTACTGTATGGGGACAGGGGTGGTTATATCACTATACTATTACTGTATGGGGCAGGGGTGGTTATATCACTATACTATTACTGTATGGGGGCAGGGGTGGTTATATAACTATACTATTACTTTATGGGGACAGGGGTGGGTATATCACTATAATATTACTGTATGGGGGGCAGGGGTGGTTATATCACTATACTATTACTGTATGGGGCAGGGGTGGTTATATCACTATACTATTACTGTATGGGGGCAGGAGTGGTTATATCACTGTACTATTACTGTATGGGGGCAGGGGTGGTTATATCACTATACTATTACTGTATGGGGACAGGGGTGGTTATATCACTATACTATTACTGTATGGGGCAGGGGTGGTTATATCACTATACTATTACTGTATGGGGACAGGGGTGGTTATATCACTATACTATTACTGTATGGGGCAGGGGTGGTTATATCACTATACTATTACTGTATGGGGACAGGGGTGGTTATATCACTATAATATTACTGTATGGGGGGCAGGGGTGGTTATATAACTATACTATTACTGTATGGGGACATGGGTGGTTATATCACTATAATATTACTGTATGGGGGGCAGGGGTGGTTATATCACTATACTATTACTGTATGGGGCAGGGGTGGTTATATCACTATACTATTACTGTATGGGGCAGGGGTGGTTATATCACTCAGGGCGGTTACTACTTGTGTGCCAGGTGTGCCTGGCACACAGCGCAGTTGCCCTGAGGGCGCAACGGCCAGCAGCATGTAATGAGTCAAATTGACTCATTACATACTGCCTCTGCTGTGTGCGCCGCGCTGAGGAGGAGAGCAGCAGCGTCGGAGGCAGCGGAGAAGTAGGAGGAGGGAGGGGGACTGGATCCGCAGCAGCGCTATGTAATTGGTAGTAGCACCGCTGCAGCTGTCCCCTCTCCTTCCGTATTGGCTGCCCGGTGCTGCTGTGAATGCTGGGATGCGGTTCCTTCATCCCAGCATTCACAGCGGCGGCGGGCAGCCAATACGGAAGGAGAGGAGACTGCTGCAGCGGTGCCTCTACCAATTACATAGCGCTGCTGCGGATCCAGTCCCCCTCCCTCCTCCTCCTCCTTCTCCACTGCCTGCACCGAGGGATCTGATCATCTGCCAGCACGAGGAGCCTGACTGCCAGCGGGGAGAGATGGTAAGTGTCTCTCTCTCTCTCCCCCTCTCTCTATTTCTCTATCTATTCTGTCAGCCGCAATGTGTAAAAAGGGGGACTGGCTGCGGTAATGTTTAAAAAGGGGGACGCTGTCTGCCATAATGTGTAAAAAAAAGGGAGACGCTGTCTGCCGTAATGTGTAAAAAAGGGGACGCTGTCTGCCATAATGTGGTGTAAAAAGGGGGACGCTGTCTGCCGTAATGTGTAAAAAGGGGACGCTGTCTGCCATAATGTGTAAAAAGGGGACTGTCTGCCGTAATGTGTAAAAAGGGGGACGCTGTCTGCCGTAATGTGTAAAAAGGGGAACTCTGTCTGCCGTAATGTGTAAAAAAGGGGACTCTGTCTGCCGTAATGTGTAGAAAAGGGGACGCTGTCTGCCGTAATGAGTAAAAAAGGACGCTGTCTGCCGTAATGTGTAAAAAGGGGACGCTGTCTGCCGTAATGTGTAAAAAGGGGGCACTGTCTGCCATAATGTGTAAAAAGGGGGACTGTCTGCTGTAATATGTAAAAGGGGCTCTACCTGGTGTAGTGCCTCTACTGTGCAGCGTAATTTTAGTAATGGAGACTACTGTGCACCGTAGTATGAATTGGTATTATTTTGTGGCCACGCCCCTTCCCCATGAAGCCACTCCCCTATATATTTTTTGCGCGCCTACACCGCACACTGCCCCTATCTTGCATGGGGGTCGCTAATGCCATTTCTTGCACACAGCGCTAAAATGCCTAGTTCCGGCACTGATATCACTATACTATTAGTGTATGGGGACAGCGGTGGTTATATCACTATACTATTACTTTATGGGGACAGGGGTGGTTATATCACTATAATATTACTGTATGGGGGGGCAGGGGTGGTTATATCACTATACTATTACTGTATGGGTGCAGGAGTGGTTATATCACTGTACTATTACTGTATGGGGGCAGGGCTGGTTATATCACTATACTATTACTGTATGGGGCAGGGGTGGTTATATCACTATAATATTACTGTATGGGGGGGACAGGGGTGGTTATATCACTATACTATTACTGTATGGGGAGAGGGGTGGTTATATCACTATAATATTACTGTATGGGGGGGCAGGGGTGGTTATATCACTATACTATTACTGTATGGTGGCAGGGGTGGTTATATCACTATACTATTACTGTATGGGGACAGGGGTGGTTATATCACTATAATATTACTGTATGGGGGGCAGGGGTGGTTATATCACTATACTATTACTGTATGGGGGCAGGGGTGGTTATATCACTATACTATTACTGTATGGGGCAGGGGTGGTTATATCACTGCACTATTACTGTATGGGGCAGGGGTGGTTATATCACTATACTATTACTGTATGGGGGCAGGGGTGGTTATATCACTATACTATTACTGTATGGGGGCAGGGCTGGTTATATCACTATACTTTTACTGTATGGGGCAGGGGTGGTTATATCACTATACTATTACTGTATGGGGGCAGGGCTGGTTATATCACTATACTATTACTGTATGGGGCAGGGGTGGTTATATCACTGCACTATTACTGTATGGGGCAGGGGTGGTTGTATCACTATACTATTACTGTATGGGGCAGGAGTGGTTATATCACTGTACTTTTACTGTATGGGGGCAGGGGTGGTTATATCACTATACTATTACTGTATGGGGCAGGGGTGGTTATATCACTATACTATTACTGTATGGGGCAGGGGTTGTAATATCACTATACTATTACTGTATGGGGCAGGGGTGGTTATATCACTGTACTATTACTGTATGGGGCAGGGGTTGTTATATCACTGTACTATTACTGTATGGGGCAGGGGTGGTTATATCACTATACTATTACTGTATGGGGCAGGGGTGGTTATATCATTATACTATTACTGTATGGGGGCAGGGGTGGTTATATCACTATACTATTACTGTATGGGGGCAGAGGTGTTTATATCACTATACTATTACTGTATGGGGGCAGGAGTGGTTGCTGCTGTGAATGCTGGGATGCGGTTCCTTCATCCCAGCATTCACAGCGGCGGCGGGCAGCCAATACGGAAGGAGAGGAGACTGCTGCAGCGGTGCCTCTACCAATTACATAGCGTTGTTGCGGATCCAGTCCCCCTCCCTCCTCCTCCTCCTTCTCCACTGCCTGCACCGAGGGATCTGATCATCTGCCAGCACGAGGAGCCTGACTGCCAGCGGGGAGAGATGGTAAGTGTCTCTCTCTCTCTCCCCCTCTCTCTATTTCTCTATCTATTCTGTCAGCCACAATGTGTAAAAAGGGGGACTGGCTGCGGTAATGTTTAAAAAGGGGGACGCTGTCTGCCATAATGTGTAAAAAAAAAAGGGAGACGCTGTCTGCCGTAATGTGTAAAAAGGGGACGCTGTCTGCCATAATGTGGTGTAAAAAGGGGCACGCTGTCTGCCGTAATGTGTTAAAAGGGGACGCTGTCTGCCATAATGTGTAAAAAGGGGACTGTCTGCCGTAATGTGTAAAAAGGGGAACTCTGTCTGCCGTAATGTGTAAAAAAGGGGACTCTGTCTGCCGTAATGTGTAGAAAAGGGGACGCTGTCTGCCGTAATGAGTAAAAAAGGACGCTGTCTGCAGTAATGTGTAAAAAGGGGACGCTGTCTGCCGTAATGTGTAAAAAGGGGGCACTGTCTGCCATAATGTGTAAAAAGGGGGACTGTCTGCTGTAATATGTAAAAGGGGCTCTACCTGGTGTAGTGCCGCTACTGTGCAGCGTAATTTTAGTAATGGAGACTACTGTGCACCGTAGTATGAATTGGTATTATTTTGTGGCCACGCCCCTTCCCCATGAAGCCACTCCCCTATATATTTTTTGCGCGCCTACACCGCGCACTGCCCCTATCTTGCATGGGGGTCGCTAATGCCATTTCTTGCACACAGCGCTAAAATGCCTAGTTCCGGCACTGATATCACTATACTATTAGTGTATGGGGACAGCGGTGGTTATATCACTATACTATTACTGTATGGGGACAGGGGTGGTTATATCACTATAGTATTACTGTATGGGGGGGCAGGGGTGGTTATATCACTATACTATTACTGTATGGCAGTGGTTCCCAAACTTTTTTTAATCACAGCGCCCTTGAGCATCAGAATTTTGTTCACGGCGCCCCTAGGTCAAAAGTTTCTTATTGAGAAATTTAGAATGAAATATTACATTAAGTAAAATGTGCTCATGTGTCATCCTTAGGTTCAGTTATGTGGTGAGGGACAAGATTTGCTTCTGTTTGGCAACATAGTTTATGATCAGAAGCCACTAGCACTGGTTTTGCCTACCGTGTTTCCCCGATAATAAGACACTGTCTTATTATTTTTTTTGGACAGAAAAACACCAGAGGGCTTATTTTCGGGGGAGGGCTTATTTTCGGGATAGGTCTTATTATCGGGGAAACACGGTATTACATTGACAATGAATTGGTCCTGGACCACCAACCCAAGGCACCCCTGCAAGTGTCCTGAGGCACCCCAGGGTGCCACGGCACACAGTTTGGGAACCACTGCTGTATGGGGACAGGGGTGGTTATATCACTATAATATTACTGTATGGGGGGGCAGAGGTGGTTATATCACTATACTATTACTGTATGGGTGCAGGAGTGGTTAAATCACTGTACTATTACTGTATGGGGCAGGGGTGGTTATATCACTATACTATTACTGTATGGGGACAGGGGTGGTTATATCACTATAATATTACTGTATGGGGAGGCAGGGGTGGTTATATCACTATACTATTACTGTATGGGGCAGGGGTGGTTATATCACTATACTATTACTGTATGGGGACAGGGGTAATTATATCACTATAATATTACTGTATGGGGGGGGCAGGGGTGGTTATATCACTATAATATTACTGTATGGGGAGGCAGGAGTGGTTATATCACTGTACTATTACTGTATGGGGGCAGGGGTGGTTATATCACTATACTATTACTGTATGGGGACAGGGGTGGTTATATCACTATAATATTACTGTATGGGGGGGGCAGGGGTGGTTATATCACTATACTATTACTGTATGGGGACAGGGGTGGTTATATCACTATAATATTACTGTATAGGGGGCAGGGGTGGTTATATCACTATACTATTACTTTATGGGTGCAGGAGTGGTTATATCACTGTACTATTACTGTATGGGGGCAGGGGTGGTTATAGCACTATACTATTACTGTATGGGGGCAGAGGTGGTTATATCACTATACTATTACTGTATGGGTGCAGGAGTGGTTATATCACTGTACTATTACTGTATGGGGGCATGGGTGGTTATATCACTATACTATTACTGTATGGGGACAGGGGTGGTTATATCACTATAATATTACTGTATGGGGGGGCAGAGGTGGTTATATCACTATACTATTACTGTATGGGTGCAGGAGTGGTTATATCACTGTACTATTACTGTATGGGGGCAGGGGTGGTTATATCACTATACTATTACTGTATGGGGACAGGGGTGGTTATATCACTATAATATTACTGTATGGGGAGGCAGGGGTGGTTATATCACTATACTATTACTGTATGGGGGCAGGGGTGGTTATATCACTATACTATTACTGTATGGGGACAGGGGTGGTTATATCACTATAATATTACTGTATGGGGGGGGGGGCAGGGGTGGTTATATCACTATACTATTACTGTATGGGGACAGGGGTGGTTATATCACTATAATATTACTGTATGGGGGGCCGGGGTGGTTATATCACTATACTATTACTTTATGGGTGCAGGAGTGGTTATATCACTGTACTATTACTGTATGGGGGCAGGGGTGGTTATAGCACTATACTATTACTGTATGGGGGCAGGGGTGGTTATATCACTATACTATTACTGTATGGGTGCAGGAGTGGTTATATCACTGTACTATTACTGTATGGGGGCAGGGGTGGTTATATCACTATACTATTACTGTATGGGGGCAGGGGTGGTTATATCACTATACTATTACTGTATGGGGGTAGGGGTGGTTATATCACTATACTATTACTGTATGGGGGCAGGGGTGGTTATATCACTATACTATTACTGTATGGGGGCAGAGGTGTTTATATCACTATACTATTACTGTATGGGGGCAGGGGTGGTTATATCACTGTACTATTACTGCATGGGGGGCAGGGTTGGTTATATCACTGTACTATTACTGTATGGGGGCAGGGGTGGTTATATCACGATATTATTACTGTATGGGGGCAGGGGTGGTTATATCACTATACTATTACTGCATGGGGGGGCAGAGGTGGTTATATCACTATACTATTACTGTATGGGGGCAAGGGTGGTTATATCACTATACTATTACTGTATGGGTGCAGGAGTGGTTATATCACTGTACTATTACTGTATGGGGGCAGGGGTGGTTATATCACTATACTATTACTGTATGGGGGCAGGGGTGGTTATATCACTATACTATTACTGTATGGGGCAGAGGTGTTTATATCACTATACTATTACTGTATGGGGCAGGCGTGGTTATATCACTGTACTATTACTGCATGGGGGGCAGGGTTGGTTATATCACTGTACTATTACTGTATGGGGGCAGGGGTGGTTATATCACGATATTATTACTGTATGGGGGGCAGGGGTGGTTATATCACTATACTATTACTGCATGGGGGGGCAGAGGTGGTTATATCACTATACTATTACTGTATGGGGGGCAGAGGTGGTTATATCACTATACTATTACTGTATGGGGGGCAGGGTGGTTATATCCTAGGTTCCCAGTCTGTGAGGCAGTATTATATTATATACCCCAATTCCCAGTCTGTGAGGCATTATTATATTATATACCCCAAGTTCCCAGGCTGTGAGGCAGTATTATATTATATACCCCAAGTTCCCAGGCTGTGAGGCAGTATTATATTATATGCCCCAAGTTCCCAGTCTGTGAGGCAGTATTATATTATATACCCCAAGTTCCCAGGCTGTGAGGCAGTATTATATTATATACCCCAAGTTCTTAGTCTGTGAGGCAGAATTATATTATATACCCCAGGTTCCCTGTCTGTGAGGCAGTATTATACTATATACCCCAAGTTCCCTGTCTGTGAGGCAGTATTATATTATATGCCCCAATTTCCCAGGCTGTGAGGCATTATTATATTATTAACTCTTAACATAAGGACATTATTATATTATATACCACGTGACCGAAGCCTGCGGGGAAGTCTTGTGTTTTTACCCCAGGTGTCCAGTCCTTGGGGCACTATAATTTGCCCCATGTGCCACTATTATATCTATCAGTCTTTGGGACAGTATTCGTTGAATTACCCCAACCTGAGGCGGTATGATAGAAACTACTTAAGGTCCTTTTCTTTGGGGGCAATAGAATAAGACCTACCCCAAAGTGCCAGTCTGTGGGGCAGTAGTAATATGACGATATGCCCCCAGGCACTGGCAGGATAAAGGAGTCTGCCCCTGATACACATTATTACACCGCAGTGTAACATAATAACCATTATTATACTGTCTTCGCCATTGGCCGGCCAGTGATATTGGGCCCCTGCACCAGTCACCAGGTATTATATGAGGTCTAACACCAGCATCACTATCCGCACTATACACACTTCACTGCCGCAATCGTGCGTTATTGTAACGCAAATCCCTGGAAGTGGTAACATATAGCGAATTACTATAACGTGTACTTACCGCATCAC